>NC_053441.1:44903169-45023431 GCF_007990345.1 Gossypium hirsutum | reverse complement strand
CACGTCGGCTATTAGGCATTATCACACATATACACTTTCACATTCATCACGTCGGCTATTAGGCCTTATCACACATATACACTTTCACATTCATCACATCGGCTATTAGGCCTTATTACATATATACATACACTTTCACATTCATCACATCGGCTATTAGGCCTTATCACACATATACACTTTCACATTTATCACGTCGGCTATTAGGCCTTATCACACATATACACTTTCACATTCATCACATCGGCTATTAGGCCTTATTACATATATACATATACTTTCACATTCATCACATCGCCATTAGGCCTTATCACATATATACATACACTTTCACATTCATCACATCGGCCATTAGGCCTTATACATATATACACTTTCACATTCATCACATCGGCTATTAGGCCTTATCACACATATACACTCTCTTGGCTGAATCTACATCTATCATTTTCCAATACACAATTTAGAATTCACGTATGGGTTTAATCGATAGCTTATGAGCAACTAGAACAAGTTTATCAAGGTTTACAACACAATCTCAAATTCAGCACAAGCTGTTTTTCCTGAGCAATAGTCACTAAATCATTTATAACTGGAGCTACAAAACTCCAAATCACTTTCCGTTAATTTTTCCTGAATATAGACTCGTATATCTTCCATCCATAAAATTTCCAGAATTTTAGGTTTGGCCAATCAATACCAGATTTTTCTTAAAGTTCCCCTGTTCCACTGTTTGACTAATCTGACCACTCTTCACTACTACGAATCAAATTTCTCATTTTACAGAATTCAAAATGTGTTGTATTTGATTTTATTTGAAACTAGACTCATTAAGGAGTCTAAGCATATAAAGTTTATCTTATAACCATTTTTGTACAATTTATAATGATTTTCTAAAAACAGAACAGGGGATTTCGGAGTCATTCTGACACCGTCTCACACAACTTTAAATATCTCATTATCGGAAATTCCTTTGCTTACACGGTTTCTTTTATAAGAAACTAGACTCATTAAGCTTTAATTTCATGTCTCATTCAGCCTCTAATTCAAGTCCATAAATTTATGGTGATTTTCTAAAGTCACGTTACTGCTGCTGTCCGAAGCAGACTATTTCAAATTACCTTTAAATTCCCAAGCTCAAACACTTAAGAACTTACCATTTGAGCTTAGAACATATCATGGCCACATCATATCTTATTAAATCAGCTCATCATGTCCTATTATAATTGAATTTACTCAACGTTTAAACACTTAAGACTTACCTCGGAAGTTGCCGAACGATTACGACGGCTCTTCGATCACTTTTTTCCTTTCCCTTATCCAACTTTGATCCTCTAGGCTCTTGAGCTAAATCAAAAAAATTTACTTCTCAATCAAACACATATATATGGCAACCATATACATTTCAAAAACCAATTCGTTCGTATCATTTGTCCATATATTAGCTTTTAGCATATTTGGTCATTAGAGTGACCTATTTAACTTTCAAGCATTCATTTCATCATCAGCACATTGTGGATAAAATTCAATCTACTCATTTACATACCTATCGTTTCATTGTCAGTTCATTCGATATACAAACCTGAAATCAAAAGATCTTCATTTCATATATCTTCCTCCATAGCCCATATAACACTCATATTGGACTCATTGTAGTTATATTGTTTTATTTACTTCAGATACATCTCGTCCTCTCAATACCGAAATTTCTAACATGGGTTGCCTAAAGAATTTGGTAGGGAGTTCAAATTTATCTAGCATTTCAAGTAATTTAACACATCCATATAGCTAACATGCTAGTAGTATCAAGGCATCAACTAAAATTTTGAAGCCTCTTAGCCGAATCCTAACTCTCCAACAACTCTAATTTCATCCATGAGATAAATAGAAGTAGGCTAACCCTCCAAAGGATGTGTAAACCTCCAAAAGCAACATTGAACATACTTAATCTCAAGAACCACCTTGGCCGAACTTCCCTCTTCTTCTTCCTTCCATTCGGCCATGTTGAACAACAAAGGAAGAATTTTGTTTTTCCTCCCTTTCTCTAGTCACGGCAATGGGGAGTAAGGGGGAGACAACTTTGGTTTCTCCTCCCACTCCCTCATATTTTATTATTCTTCCCACACATATTAGCATAAAATGTCTTTAATATGTTTTTTTTAATACTTATTTCCTATTATAAAACCATGTAGTCATTATAATATTAATACAAAATGCATATGCTTTGTATCCCATACCCTCATGGCCGGCCACTTCCTCTAAAGTGGGGAATTTGACATGCAAACCCATCATTTCACAACATGCATTATTAGGCCACTTTACATTTGCCTAGCACATTTCCAAATTTTCTCACATAAGTCCTATTTGATAAAATTCACTTACCATTAACAAAATTCAAACATGAAATTTTCACACATGCATATGTACATATAATGAGCATCAACTATGACGGTTAATTATCTTTATGACTCGGTTTAGTGGTCCCGAAACCACTTTCCGACTAGGGTCACTTTAGGGTGTCACAGTAACCGTCGACATCCAAAAGAGTGTTGGAGGATGACTGATGCCTATTTTGCTTGCAGATTGATAGAGTACCGTGTTAGTAGTTGTCCTAGGAGAGCAGTTTGGTTAAAGACCAACCTTCTATCGTTGCTGCTGCACCTACTCCAGCTCGAGGGAGGGGCCGTGACAGAGGTGATGGTGGTAGAGGAGTTGGTTAGCGCGGAGCTACTCGAGGTGGAAATGGAGGTCTAGCTAGAGTTTATACAGTTAGAGAGCCCCAGACTAGGGAGGCCACGGATGTCATCGTAGGTACTTTCATGCTACAGACTTTTACTCTTCTAGTTTTAGTAGATTTGAGTGCTACGAGATAATTTATTCTAAGAGATGTAGCTAGAGATTTGGGGATTTCTATAGGGACATATAGGTTGGGTGTTACTGTTAAGAGTCCTCTAGGTGATAGTGTAGTGGCAGATCAAATTTACCATCGTTGTCTTCTGATGGTTCAGGGACAAGTGTTTTTGGTAGATCTTTTAGAGTTGTCGTTCTGGGGTTTGCTGCTAACCTTGGGATGGATTGGTTGACCGAGCATCAGACGAAGGTCGATTGTGAGGCGAAGTTGGTGACTTTGTGTTGTGCTGATGGCTTTAAGATTATTTTTGTTGGAGAGAGGTCTGAGTTGCTTTCTAATGTGGACATATGAACCTTTTTTTTTTTTTTTTTTTTTTTTTTTTTTTTTCTTAAGGGAAAAAGTATGCGAATTTAGATTCACACTGCAGGTCACAGGCTGAGACACATGCCTGTGTCTCAGGCCGTGTACATTCGAAATAGGACACACAGCGTGTCCCAGCCCGTGTCTGTGCCTATGTAACCTCGATTGACCACACGGCAGCACACGCCGTGTGCAGGCCGTATAACCTTCAAATGCACAATTAATATATAGGAACACACGGCGTGTCGACGACGTGTTACACAGCTGAGACACAGCGTGTGGACTAGAATAGGTTAATTCGATCCATTTCTTTCACCCAACTCAAGCACACCCTACAAGCCATTTGCACATATGACAAGGTATCAAACATACCAAAACATACATAATATGACCAATTCAAATGACCAAATTTCATTCAACCAATATGCCATATATGGCACCTCAAAAGCAAGCGTTCAACTTAACTACACATGCATAATTGGTCACTTGCTACCGTTTTAAAACATACCATTTGAATATTGTTCTATGCATCTCAAACACATATATACCTAAACTTATACATATTTGACCATAACTCATACATATATATTTAGCTTAATTCCATACCAAGTTATACCATAATTGATTACACTGAACTACACCAACATATATACCCAATTGGTCATTTTTTATACAAACACACTTAACTAAATTCCATATTCAAGCATACCTTAATTAACCATATTAACACCAACCATCAAGATACCATAGGTACATTAGCTGTAATGACACTTACATACCAAACAATAATTGGATCATTTATACACGAATCCACCTATACATGCTGTCGAACCATTTTTTTGATAAAAGGGGTTCAACTTAAATTTTGAAAAAAATGAAAATGGAGTCGCCACCAATCCTTTTTATTTAGGTGTGATCGGATCACCTCATAATTAAATCATTTTAATAAAAATTTAAATTTACTAAAACGATAATTTTGGTCTTACAAAATCTAGAAACAGGTTCGGAAGTCAGTTACACACGAGGAAGGGTTAGCACCCTCGATAGGCCCAAAATTGGTACCTTGTTGATTAATTAGTGTCTTAATATAAAAATGTGCAAACATTTAAATACAATCCTTTTATTAAAAAAACTTGTATAAATCAAATTACATATTAAGACCCTCTCAGTTCGAAGAGAGAAAATGTCACACCCAATGGGTTAGGGTATGATATTTCACATCTTCAAAAATGAGCTTGTTCTTTAAAAAACTCATGCAATGAAATTTAAAAGGGTATTCAATTGTTTAAGTCAGATGAAAAAATCGAAGCCCAATAAGTTGGGACACAATTTCTCAAAATTCCAAACATTGAATATTGCCTTTATTATTTTTTAGAAAAATCCTCATCTCGAGAAAACAACATGTCATATCCAATGCGTTAGGACACAACGTATCGAATTCCCGAGAATGAGCTTTTTTTATGTGTTTTAATTAAAGAATATTCTCGACTATTTAGATTCAACGAGTAAAATTGGAACCCAATACGTTAGGGCTCAATCCTCTCGAAGATCCCAAATACCGAGTATTGCGTTATCTTCAAAATTTTGAATAAAATGATTCACAAAACTTAAACCATATTAAACACAACTTTAACGAATAAAGCGCAATGTGATGACAATGCATACCGCGAAAGAATAATTCGTAAGCAAAATACATACAAATAACGCAAATAATCATCAATACAACAAGCAATATAATGTACATATAACAATAATCTCAAATCACATTAATATTACACCAACATTTGACAGCTAATGACCTAAAAGCCTATCACAAGTGAAATATAAAAATTTAAAATAGCTAAAAACCAGTAGCATGAGAAAAAAGAAATTTGAAATATTAATGTATATACAAAAAACGTATATATAAAATTAAAAAAAGTAATTAATGTGAAGACTTGAAACAACTTAAAATAGAAAACAAATAATATATACACAATAAGAATCTATGTAAAAGTTGAAGCAAGTAAAAATAAATAAAGTACTAAAATATAAAGTATATATATAATAAAAATAATTTAATTAACTGTATATATATATATGAAATGAATTTATGAGAATATTATTATATAGATATTTAGAGTTAGAAGTATATAAAAAATAGATTTTAAGAGTATGTTATAAAATAAAAACATAAAGATGTGTACAAATTATCCTAGATTAACATAAAAATATATAAATACATTAGGAAATGAAATGATAATATATGGAAAACTTAAAATAAATAATTATTGAACAGTTTAAAATGAATATTATAAAGTTCAAATAATTAATAAACAAATAATTTGCAAGAATAAATTGAAATCTAACTGATTTGGGACTGAATCAGGACAAAAATGAAGTTAAAAGGGGTAAAATCGTAATAATAAACAAGGAGGAATAAAATCAAATGGAGCTCTAAGGTTAAGGACCAAATGGGTAAATAAACCCAAATCTGGACACGGGTCCACTGTTTCAGCGCATCAGTGAACCGAGGATAGAATTGAAAATAAACAAATTCTGGGGCTAATTAAACAAATAAGATAAACAAAAAGGGAGTAAATTAAAAAGAACCATAAATGCAGAGGGAGCTGGGTTGTAAATATCCCATTTAAGGAAAACGTGCGGATCCTTCCCTCAGGTCAGGTCACCGTGCGGGTCAATGGTCGCTAAACGACGTCGTTTCTACATTAGGAACCCTAACTACAAAACGGCGTTGTATTATATTATTATTTAAGCAAAAATTTTCTTTAAAAAACATTTGTAGCCCATGCTTTAAAAAAATGCTATTTTTCTTCCTCTGCTAGGTCTTCCAAATCCCAGCTTTGAAGCCCACCGGTAGTCCCACCTCGGCTCCACTACAGACGGTTGTTAAGGCTGCGCAACATTGGGTTTTTAAACCCCATTTTCAGTCGATTTGATGGCGAGGCCCTCCTAGACCATAAAATAAAAAGAGAAAGACCCATCACCCACTTTTAAATCCAGCTTGACGACGGAAGAGGTGCCTTTGACGGCGGTTTCTCGAGCTACCCTGGTAAGACCTTTCTCTCTTTTTCTTTTTATTTTTTATTAATCTAAAAAAATTGATAAAATAGAAAAGAGAAAAACTTAAGAACCGAATCAAAGAGAAAGAATCACTTCGTTTTGTTTTGTATTTTCTTTCTAAAATCTTCGTAAAAAAATACAAGGTTTGAATCTTAGCTTATATAGTCAAAAATACAGAATAAAATATAAAGAAAAAATACAAAGTCCTAGTTTTTGTTATTCCTTTTCGCTATTTTGTTTCTTTCTTTTTCGCTGCTTGTTTGTCAATGTGCTGTTTGTTGTTATTGTAGGTACAGCTGGAGTGCACGCGCCGGTGGTGCAGCACGTGCATGGGTAGGCTGGTTACAGAAGGCTAGGGTTTCTTTTTTCTGAAAGTTTTTGGGGTATTTTGTTAGGCTAGGGTTTACTTTAGTTGGGTCACATATATGTAAAATGGACTGTTTGATTGGACCTTTTTCTTATTTTTGCATTTGGGCTAATATTTCTGTATTTGTACTTTTGATATCCGATTTTATTTATTCAAATGGGCCCGAGCAATAATGGGCATTACAGCTACCCCTCTTTGCTCGTTATCGTGTAACGGAACGGAGCAAAGACTTTAAAAATGCCCAATTTTGCCCCGGTCGTACTGGATCTTGGTGCTCTTCTTCTTTAAATAGCCTCATTTCAACCCTACTGCATCTTCAGAGGTATTGGTGCTTCGATCCGCTCCACTGTAACGTAAGGGAGATAGGATTTGTAGCTCTTCGAGGGAATATTTGCTATCTTAAGTCTACTCCACTGCAACTTCAGGGAGATAAGACTTGTAGCTTCAACTTACTTCACTGTAATTTTAAGGAAATCAGGTCTGATACGATCTGCTCTACTGTAACTTCAGAGAGATAAGATCCATCATTTTAATCTGCTCCATTGCAACTTCAGGGAGATAGGATTGACTATCTTCAATCTGCTCCGCTGCAACTTCAGGGAGATAAGGCTGGTGGATTCAATCTGCTCCACTGCAACTTTAGGAAGATAAGATCCGCCATAATTTGTAGCTTTAATTTGTTCCACTACACTTCAGGGAATAAGATCTGCTGTCTTTAGTCTGCTCCATGCAACTTCAGGGAGAAGGCTGGTGGCTTCATCTGTTCACTGCAATTCAAGAGATAAGATTCGCGTAACTTTTGCTTTAATCTTTCCACTGCAACTTCAGGAATAAGATCGTGTCTTCAGTGTGCTCCACTGCAACTTCAGGGAATAAGGCTAGTGGCTTCAATCTGCTTCACTGCACTTCAGGAAGATAAGATCCGCCATAATTTGTAGCTTCAATCTATTCCACTGCAACTTCAAGGGAATAAGATCCGCTGTCTTCATTCTGCTCTGCTGTAACTTCAAGGAGATAAGGCTGGTGACTTCAATCTGCTCCACTGCAACTTCAAGAAGATAAGATCGTCATAATTTTTAGCTTTAATCTGTTCCACTGCAACTTCAGGGAAATAAGATCCGCTGTCTTTAGTATGCTCCGTTGCAACTTCATGGAGATAAGGCTGGTGGCTTCAATCTGCTTCACTGAAACTTCAGGAAGATAAGATCCGCCATAATTTGTAGCTTTAATATGTTCCACTGCAACTTTAGGGAAATAAGATCCGCTGTCTTCAGTCTGCTCCGCTGCAACTTTAGGGAGATAAGGCTGGTGGCTTCAATCTGTTCCACTGAAACTTCAGGAAGATAAGATCTGCTGCAATTTGTAGCTTTAATCTGTTCCACTGCAACGCCAGAGAAATAAGATTTGCTGTCTTTAGTCTGCTCCGCTACAACTTCAAGGAGATAAGGCTGGTGGCTTCAATCTGCTCCACTGCAACTTCAGTAAGATAAGACCCGCCGTAATAACTTCAATCCATCCTACTGCAACTTTAAGGGTATAGGATTTGTGATTTTACTGATCTGCTCTCTGGGGAACATGACCTGTAAAATCTGCTTTATGAGCCTAATTATGCCTAGTGATTAGGATGTCGTGATCAGAATGAATCAAATGCTCCTAACTAGATATGTATGAATGATATTTGCATGAATGCAGAATGTCATTTTTCGAGAATGATCATTCTTTAACGCTTAGGTTGCCATTACTCATTGTTCATTAGGGTTTTATCGCCGACGTATCATGATGCAACTTGTTCAGCTGGTATTTCCAAAGAAACACTCAATCAGATTGCCTCCCACTGTAATCTTCAAGGTTTAATCTGCTGTAATCCTCAAGGTTTAATCTACTATACTTTTGGGACATAAAATTTGAACCATTTTCCTCCCACTGTAATTTAGGAGTATAAGATCTAGCTTTTCCTCAATCCTCTCATATTGCAATTCAAGGATACAGGACCTAAATTTCTTTGGTCTCCCAGGGTGTCATACCAAATGTTTACGCACCATTGTAGAATTTTCTTCTCCAAGAAAAACCTCTTCCTATTACTCGGTGATCATTGCTTGCTTGTTCATTGAAGCTCTATCACCAACAAGATATCTTATCGTTTTGTTCAATCAATGTTTTGACAACAAAATCTGAAGGGTTAGTCTTAGACTTTCCTTCTTAGATATTTCAACCTTTAAACTTGGTACGTTCTAAACAATAATTATGTTTCAGGTTCTTGTATTATTTAGAAACTTCTAGAGTAATATGCAAAACTTCCCTTGTGAATGTATTATTAGTTAATTAATCATTATTCTAATGCAACATGCTTGCAAAAATATCATAACAATGGATAAAATAGAATTGATTTGGGACCATGGCTCAAAATGAATAAATTATCAAGGAAACAAAAGATGAAGACTAGGTGCCCTAGATATCACAGCTTGAACTTCTCTATACAAACTTTTTGAAGACCATTTTGAGTTTGACATGTGTTTAGGAGATCTACAGTACTCTGTCGATGCCCCAATACGTCGCCTACCCTTTCCTGTTGCTTCAGGTATAACAAGATTACCGTATGCCCCAATCTGATCAAAACTTGAGCTGCCCTATTCGGGTTTTCAACTCAATTCCCCTTTGGTCTCAATGCGCGCTTTACGGGTTTTCACCTTGGCCTCTCCATTTTTCTTTTTATATTTTTTATATTTTTATTTTTTGGACTCAATGCGTCCTTTTCGGGTTTTCACCTTGGTCTTTTATTTTTAAGACTCAAAGCGCCCTTTGCGGGTTTTCACCTTGGTCCCTTCTCCCTTTTAGGCAAAGTATTTCTTGACTGAATCTGAGTTTACTGGATTAGGCAAGTTTTTCCCATCCATCTCGGTCAAAATCAAAGATCCACCAGAAAAGACCTTCTTTACAATGTAAGGTCCTTCCCAATTTGACATCCATTTCCCTCTAAAATCCTTTTGTAGGGGAATGATCTTTTTCAATACCAGGTCTTCCTCGTGGAATTCTCTGTGATGAACCCTTTTGTTGTAAGTTCGCATCATCCGTTTTTTGTACATCTGACCGTGACGAATAGATTTTAGCCTTTTTCCTTTAATTAGGTTCAATTGATCGTATCAAAATTGGATTCATTCTGCTTCATCCAACTTTAGCTCAGCCAATACCTGAAGAGAAGGAATTTCAACTTCAATGGGTAAAACTGCCTCCATCCATAAACCAGAGAGAAAGGCGTTGCCCCGGTAGAGGTCCTGATAGATGTCTGATAAGTAAAGAGGACAAATGGTAGTTTCTCATGCCAGTCTTTGTAAGTCTCAGTCATTTTCCCAACAATTTTCTTAATATTTTTATTAACCGCTTCCACTGCACCATTTATTTCTGGGTGACACGGTGACGAGTTGTGGTGTCTAATTTTAAATTGATTACAGACCTCAGCTATCGTGCTGTTGTTCATGTTCAATGTGTTATATGATATAATCCTCTCTGACAGTCCATACCAGCATATGATCTCTTTTTTTGAGAATTTGCTAACATCTGACTTGGTGAAATTGGCGTATGAAGTAGCCTATACCCGTATGGTGAAGTAATTAATGACCTCAAAAATGAAGCAATACCCATTAGAATCCTTTGGTGATATTGGCCCGATGACATCCATGCCCCACTTTGCTCAAAATTTGAATCGCCCTTTCCGAGTTTTCAACTCAAATCCCCTTTGGTCACAAAGCATCCTTTGCGGGTTTTTACTCTTTTTTTTTCTTTTCCTTTTCTTTTCTTTTCCTTTTCTTTTCATCATTTTCATTTTCATTTTTTTGAATATTTTTTGATTTTTTTTGATTTTGATTTTTTTTGATTTTTTTTTGAAAATCATAGGATTAGGCAAGTTCTTGTTATCCCTTTCGATCAGAATCAGTGGTTTTCCAAATAAAGTCTTCCACACAAGATCCTTCCCATCCATTTTGTATGCGGAGGATCTTCTTCGATATTAGGTTTCTCTCATAGAGCTTTTTGGGGCGAAATTGTTTTTGGTACATTTGACTTTCAATCGAGATAAAATCCATAAAAAACTCAGAGAGATAGAAATTCGACTTCACTAGGCAAAACTGTGATAAGGTAAATAAAAAAGAGTTGCCCTAGTAGAGGTTTTTTACTGAACATACTGTAAATTTCTGGTATCGTGATGTTGTTCTGATTACAATGTCAGTGCTTAACCCGGGCATGACCATGCGAAGACCATCTTGAACTCTTAAATAGCTCAACAAGGCCCTGCTTTGTTCCTCCAATTGTGCACGTTCCCTTAAGGTCACAATCTCCATTGTCTCCTCATGAGGTAAAATTTTCCTTCCTACTCTACCATCCTCAACAAGTCTGGAGATAGGCTACAATCTATGTCATTTTCAAAGTCATGAAATCTCTCTAAACACATGTCTTGCTCAAAAGGAGATTCTGAGTTTATATCAGTGTCGCTCATGTCATTGATATCTAGGGACCTATTTGTAGATACAAAAGAATATACAAAGAATGTATGAATGAATGAAAGAATGATTTCGAAGAAAATCTAAAAGAATGAAAGAATCAAAAATAATTATTTGTAAAGAATGACAGAATATTGGCTCAAAAATGATCACAAAGATGTATTTCATTAAAATAATGACGTTCAGATGTGAGCCTATTTCACAAAGGAGTTCTTATTGCCTCTAGGCTAAAAGTAACAAGTGTGTTCTAAATATTAATCTGAGTAAGCTCTAAATACTATAGGGGTTTCTTCTGCAGTCCAATTATCTAGAACACTCCCAAATTTATAAGGGAGAATATCTAACAAGGTCCCTTCTTCAATTGTTTCTTCATATACGACATTGATGTGAACGTTTCCCAACATTTCTTCACTCATCGCATTCACCCCATTATCAATATGATTGGGTAGCGGATTTTCTGTACTGAGTGAATCATCGAATTTGAATGCCCATACTGGTGAACCTTTCAACCACCTTTTTAACGGCAGTGCAATTTTCTATAGAATGCCCTGTAATTCCCATATGATAGTCGCATTGTGCATTTGCGTCGTACCATTTGGGGTACGGAGGTTTTAAGGGCATTAAGTAGAAAGGGAAAACAATGTGTGCATCAAATAAACTCTGATACAACTCCTGGCACGACATTGGGATTGGAGCAAATTAGAGCTTTTCAATGTTTTACTTTGTGCCAGATTCTTGCCTTAGGGGGATGTAATGGCTAGTAGTAATCGTCCTTGGCTGGCCTGCGGTTATCGACTTTGAATAACCCTTATTATACCTACTCGCATTATTCACCTCATTTTCCCACTTCCTCGGGGCCTCTAAAGTATTGATTTGGAGTTCCACTCTCGCCTTTTTCGTTTGTAACGATCTTCAAATTGTTTTGGGAACTCCACTCTCACCTATTTTGTTTCTGCTAAGACAACAAGTTTAATTAGATTGCCCCTCAAGTTGGAACTTGAGCCTGTCGGGAAATTCACTGGTGTCGAGGTACTAGTCTAGTATTGGGGTCGGATGTTAACAGTTACCCTTTGTGGATATGCATTTGGTTGTGCTTGGGTGTTTGTTGGGGTAAAGCCTGGAGGATATGCAGGGTCCTCATTATCATCCCCAAAGTGGACCACTGAGTTCTTTCCTTTTCCTAACCCTTTAGCCAATAATTGGGTTAACTGGCTCATTATATTTCTTTGGCATTCTAGCATCTGATCCCTCATATCTTGTTGAAATTTGGTCAATTTCTCTTACATCTATATTTGCATTTGCTCTAACCTGTCCAACATTTGGTCCATTCCTTTAGTTTTTGCTCGGGTACCGCAACGATGTTTGGTTGGTAGATTTTGTTGGTTTCCAGATTAACTGAAATAATTTTACTCAATTAGGATCTTTTGGTGGTCTTTAATGCATATGATGTAATGCAAATGCATGAAATGAATGCAAAAGAGACGTTGATTCTGGTTCAATTCTATTAGAACAACTTTACTAGAAAACAAATCTCTTTACATAAAGCGAATATATATACGGCTTTGCCCTCATACTCTAGGCGAAGACATCGATCCTTTTCTTTATCCGGATGTTAAGATAAATCTTGTGAATTTTCTAATGGATGCCTCTACTAGCTCCTTTTTGCTTGATCTGGGCCGCGACTCATTGCTCACTCTTCCTCGTGATGCTCGTTAGCTTCTTTAAAAAGGTCGGGACATTGACAACTCTCAAATAACGTTTATCAACTTGAATCCACGGGCAAAGTCGTGTAGTCCTCCATTAGACTATCATCTTTCTCTTGCACATTTTCTTGGACCCTATTCGGACAACCGCATTGTCTTCCACTTTATCAAGAAATTCGTTTTCCATGACAAGCTCTCTATTTAGAAACTGAACGTGAAGCAACACCTCTTTTTTATGATGAAAATGCAATGCAGTCATAACCAAAACAAAACAGGTTAGTACAAGGCAAAAGCAAGCAAGAAAAAATAAGTAGAACACCTATTTGGGTGACCACTAGGGGTTTGGAGTGGTTCTACCTAGGGTAGGCTCTTAGGGCTCACTACATGTGGTTCGGTTCTAAACAAAAGGTACCTGAACCAGCAGATTGCTCGATCTTCACCCATTATAGGCTCATATAGACTGAGTTTAGTTTAGGGGAATACATTTCCCTATGGTTGCACAGAGATGAAAATCTCACGAAGACATAGGTACGGATGTATCCCGAAAGTGATCCACTATCCTGCACGGAGGTGAAAACGTCATGAAGGACTAGTTTCTCACTTCCACTTAGAAGGGTATAACCGAATGGTTATACAGTGCAATATGCAGTGATTTAAAAAAAAAACAATCGAACCAATAAAGCACACATACCACAATAATGCAGACCATAAAAATGCAATAAAAGGATCGTAATTTTAAATCGAATTTATAATTTTTGACAAAAAATAGAAATTAATCGATTTGTGGCTCGACTCTCAAATCAATCCCCAATGGAGTCGCCAAGCTGTCGAAACCATTTTTTTGATAAAAAGGGGTCAACTTAAATTTTGAAAAAAATGAAAATGGAGTCGCCACCAATCTTTTTTATTTTGGTGTGATCGGATCACCTTATAATTAAATTATTTTAATAAAAATTTAAATTTACTAAAATGATAATTTTTGGTATTATAAAATCCAAAAAACGGGTTCGGAAGTCGATTACGCACGAGGAAGGGTTAGCACCCTCGACACGCCCAAAATTGGTACATTGTTGATTAATTAGTGTCTTAAAATAAAAAATGTGCAAAGATTTAAGTTATGATCCTTTTATTTATAAAAAAACTTGTAGAAATCAACTTACATGTTAAGACCCTCTCATTTCGGAGAGAAAATGTCACACCCAATGGGTTAGGGTATGATATTTCACATCCTCAAAAATAAGCTTATCCTTTAAAAAACTCATGCAATGAAATTTAAAAGGGTATTCAATTGTTTAAGTCAGATGAAAAAATCGAAGCCCAATAAGTTAGGGCACAATTTCTCAAAATTCCAAACATTGAATATTGCCTTTATTATTTTTAGAAAAAATCCTCATCTCGAGAAAACAACATGTCATATCCAATGCGTTAGGATACAACGTATCGAATTCCTAAGAATAAGCTTTTTATTTATGTGTTTTGATTAAAGAATATTCTCGATTATTTAGATTCAATGAGAAAAATTGGAACCCAATACATTAGGGCTCAATCCTTTCGAAGATCCCAAATACTGAGTATTGCGTTATCTTGAAAAATTTTGAATAAAATGATTCTCAAAACTTAAACCATATTAAACACAACTTTGAACAAATAAAGCGCAATGTGATGACAATGCATACCGCGAAAGAATAATTCGTAAGCCAAAATACATATAAATGAACGCAAATAATCAATCAATACAACCAAGCAATATAATGTACATAATAACAATAATCTCAAATCACATGTAAATATTAACACCAACATTTGACAGCTAATGACCTAAAAGCCTATCACAAGTGAAATATAAAAAATTTGAAATAGCTAAAAACCAGTAGCATGAGAAAAAAGAAATTTGAAATTATTAATGTATATACACAAAATTACATGTATATATAAAATTAAAAAAAAAGTAATTAATGTGAAGACTTGAAACAACTTAAAAATAGAAAACAAAATAATATATACACAATAATAATATATGTAAAAGTTGAAGCAAGTAAAAATAAAATAAAGTACTAAAATAATAAAGTATATATATAATAAAAAATAATTTAATGTAAACTGTATATATATATATATATATATGAAATGAATTTATGAGAATATTATTATATAGATATTTAGAGTTAGAAGTATATAAAAAATAGATTTTAAGAGTATGTTATAAAATAAAAACATAAAGATGTGTACAAATTATCCTAGATTAACATAAAAATATATAAATACATTAGGAAATGAAATGATAATATATGGAAAACTTAAAATAAATAATTATTGAACAATTTAAAATGAATAATATAAAGTTCAAAATAAATTAATAAACAAATAATTTGCAAGAATAAATTGAAATCTAACTGATTTGGGATGAATCAGGACAAAAATGAAGTTAAAAGGGTAAAATCGTAATAAAATAAACACGAAGGAATAAAATCAAATGGAGCTCTAAGCTTAAGGACCAAATGGGTAAATAAACCCAAATCCGGACACGGGTCCACTGTTTCAGCGCGTCAGTGAACCAAGGACAAAATTGAAAAACAAACAAAATTCTAAGGTTAAATTAAACAAATAAGATAAATAAATAGGGAGTAAATTAAAAAGAACCATAAACGCGGAGGGACTTGGGTTGTAAATATCCCATTTAAGGAAATCGTGCGGATCCTTCCCTCGGATCAAGTCAACGCACGGGTCAATGGCCGCTAAACGGCGTCATTTCGACACTAGGAACCCTAACTACAAAACGGCACCGTATTATATTATTATTTAAGCAAAACAATTCTTAAAAACAATCTTTTGTAGCCCATGCTTTAGAAAAATGCTATTTTTCTTCCTTTGCTAGGGGTTTCCAAATCCTAGCTTTGAAGCCCGCCGCCAGTCCCACCGCGGCTCCACTGTAGACGGTGGTTAGGGCTGCGCAACATTGTGTTTTTAAACCCTTTTTAGTCGATCCGATGGCGAGGCCCTCCTAGACCATAAAAATAAAAAGAGAAAGACTCATCACCTACTTTTAAATCTGGCTCGACGACGGAAGAGGTACCTCCGACGGCGCGTCGCGAGCTACTCTGGTGAGACCTTTCTCTATTTTTCTTTTTATTTTTTATTAATCTAAAAAAATTGATAAAATAGAAAAATAGAAAAACTTAAGAACCGAATCAAAGAGAAAGAATCAACTTCGTTTTTTTTTTGTATTTTCTTTCTAAAATCTTCGTAAAAAAAAACAAGGTTCGGATCTTAGCTTATATAGTCGAAAATACAGAATAAAATATAAAGCAAAAAATACAAAGTCCTAGTTTTTGTTATTCCTTTTCGCTATTTTGTTTCTTTCTTTTTCGCTGCTTGTTTGTCAATGTGCTGTTTGTTGCTTGTTGTTATTGCAGGTACAACTGGAGTGCACGCGCGTGGTGGTGCAGCACTAGCAAAGGAGGGCCTGGGTTCAACTGCGGCATTGCTGGGTACTGAAGGCTAGGGTTTTCTTTTTTCTGAAAGTTTTTGGGCTATTTTGTTGGGCTAGGGTTTAGTTTAGTTGGGCTACATATATGTAAAATGGATTGTTTGATTGGACCTTTTTCTTATTTTTGCATTTGGGCTAATATTTCTGTATTTGGACTTTTGATATCTGGCTTTATTTATTCAAATGGGCCCTGGCAATAAATGGGCATTACACATGCCATTATAACCTTGATCAAGACATCAGAATCTATCAATATAATTGTTGTATAGTGTGATAGATCTCCGACGAGTTTCCAAACCGATCGAGCTTTAGATAATCTGCAAAGTAAGATAAAGATGACTACGTAAGCAATGAATGCTTAGTAAGTTCGTATAAACTTGAAACATAACTTATCACTTCAATACTATCATACATTAATTAAACATGATTCAACACCAAGACTTTAAACTTAGTATAAACCTATTGAACACCATTCAACTTACAATTGAGTATATTTATAAACATTACATACACCTTTCATTCATAACATAATAAGGCCTCATTGGTTGACTTACATAATTATCAACCTTTCCTTAAAACGATGAATCATTTCATCTACTTACTTACCATTCCATTTACTTAGCATAAACTTAATTACATTATTAACTCACGAACTAGTATATTCATTCATGACATAAGTAAAATCACATATAGCATAAGTAAATTTCTTCCTTACAAGTAAGTACTTTATCTCAACAATCTTTTCTTTTCATCACATTACATCTCAACTATGAACTTATCATTTTATTACCTATTCTCACCCATTTCATTTGCATAACATACAAGGCATAAACATAACATGAACCATAGCCACAAGCTAGTGCATTTAAGCATAACTCTTTTAGAATCAACTACACAATAAACCATTTCTTAATAAATTACATAGATTCTTACCACTCTTTCATGTACATAAGCATTTTTCCATTTGGTCACTTACCATTTCAATGCATTTCTTTAAAATCAAATACAATCCAACCAATAGCTTGGAACAAGCCTAAGCATCATCAACAAAACATGTTAATGCATCAATTCATAATTCACTTGAATAACATAAGATAAGTCATTAAACATGAATAACCTCACTTGAAATCATCAATTCCATGAACATAGTCATACTTTCATTTAACATTTCCTTTTTATTCTTTTTCATAGTTTTCATAATATAAGTCATTTGAATACTTATCGTTCCTTCCCTTTTCATGCCCGTTGAATCAAATGAATTAACATCAAATATTAGGCAAACACTCAAGTAACCATTTAATTCTTTAAACACACTAATATATTTATAGACATAATAAGAATATATAATTACACTAAAGCATTAACATACATTATCAGACTATACTAGTCAAATATTCAACTCGTATTCATACTTGCGATACATACCTCACTTGAAAAGTGTTACCTGAATATCAAATGATCGGAGTGTGCCATGTGTCTTTCAACCATGGTCTTATTCATTTTCTGTCGTGTTGCAATAATGTCTTTCAACCATGGTCTTATTCGTTTTATTCGGGATGTCATAGCATCTTTCAGCTATGGTCTTACTCAATCGAATTGTGATGCCATAACGTCTTTCAATCATGGTCTTACTCGATAGAATCGTAAAGCCATAACGACTTTCGGTCATGGTCTTACTTGATAGAATTGTGATGCCATAACGTCTTTCAGTCATGGTTTTACTCATTTTTGGTATGGTGCCATAGTGTCTTTCAACTATGGTCTTATTTTTCTCCGGTATAGTGCCATAATGTCTTTCAACTATGGTCTTAATCATTTTTCTTCAAGCCAATCAACTCAATTTATATATAACCAATTAGATATTAAACAATCAAAACCACAATCAATTGATTTAATCAAGTTACGAGCTTATGTGGCTAAATTGCAGAAATGTCAAAAGTACAGAGGTTTTTTTGGTAATTTTCCATTCTCCTCGATTTTCCACTCGATCTTGATCTAAATTAATAATTTCATTCGATTTATTAATTTAGATAGTAAAAAATTTTTTATTTTATGCAATTTATTCATTTTTTACATTTTTGTAAAATTACCCCTAACTTTTTTACTTTTATTCAATTTAGTCCCTATGTCCTAATCATGCAAATAAATCGAATTTATTGAAAATTCATGTCAGCTGAATGTTCATAGCTTCCAATACAGCCCATATTTGTAACAATTTCATATCAAGTCCTTGTATTTTTACTATTTCAATAATTTAATCCCTAATCATTAAATTCATCAAAAATCACTTAACAAAATACTTATAAATAACAACTAATATTTCAAACTCATCATTTAACATCTAAAATAAAAAATATTCAACAATGGAAACATTCAAAATCTTTAACAGTTTCAAAAACAAAGGAACAGGCTAGCTGGACCTAGTCGCAACGATCTCAAAAACATAAAAATGACGAGAAACGAGTATCAAAACCATACCATGCAAGAAGAAATTCCAAAAAAAAGCTCTCCCCCTTCAACAATGGAGCATTCGACCATTCAAGAAGAAATTAGAAAAGATGATAACATTTAATTGGTTTATTTTAGGTTTAATTTATTTATTTACCATATTACCCTTTAAAAATCATCATAATTTCATTAATACCTTACCTATAAATATCCACTAACCCTTAAAATGGTCAATTTACCATTAAATTCCATCTACTTTCATTTCCATAGCCATTTGACCCTTTTAACTAATAGAACTCAACTTTTACACTTTTTACAATTTAGTTCTTTTCATTTAATTAACCATTTCAACGTCAAAATTTCTTAACACAACTTTCATACAACCTTAATAACATTTCATAAATATTTATAAAAATATTTATAGATTGGTTTATAGAAACGAGGTCTCGAGGTCTCGATACCTCATTTTTAAAACCACTTGACTTTATGGTCATACCACTTGAACCTAATTGTTCTTCCTTTTAACACAAATTATTAATTAAAATTTAATCAAGATACCATATAATATTCATAAATATTAAATAATAATATTTACGGTCTCACATGTCAAATTTGTGCCCCAAAACCACTGTTCCGACACTTCAAATGAATAGGCTATTACAAGTTGAGTTTGGTATTGAACTCTATCCTGGTACTGTTCTAGTGTCAGTTGTGCCCTACCGTATGACACCTAAGGAATTAAAGGAGTTGAAGCGTCAGTTGTAAGAGTTGTTGGACCAAGGTTTCATTCGACTGAGTGTGACACCGTGGGGAGCGTCGATTCTATTTTTGAAGAAGAAAGATAGGAGTTTGAGGCTGTGCATTGATTATCACCAGCTGAATAAGTTGACCATCAAGAATACGTACCCACTTTCGAGGATTGATGATTTGTTTGACCAATTTCGGGGAGCTTTAGTTTTCTCGAAGGTTGATCTAATATCTGGGTACTATCAGCTGAAGGTGAAGGATGCGAACGTTATGAAGATGATGTTTAGGACTCGTTATGTGCATTTTGAGTTTCTTGTCATGCCATTCGGGTTGACAAATGAACCTGCTACATTTATGAACATGATGAACTATGTATTCCATTCCTATCTGGATTAGTTTCTTGTGGTTTTCATAGATGATACACTAGTGTATTCTCGATCGAAGGATGAGCACGACGGGCATTTGAGAGTGGTTCTTCAAGTTTTGAGGGAGAAACAACTATATGTCAAGTTGAGCAAGTGTGAGTTTTGGTTTCGAAAGGTGGTTTTTCTTGGTCATGTTGTTTCAGCTGAGGGTGTTCAGGTTAATTCTAAGAAGGTTGAGGCAATCTTGGATTGGAAGTCACCGAGGACTGTGTCTGAGGTTAGGAGTTTCTTGGGCTTAACTGGTTATTATTGTTGTTTCGTCAAGGATTTTTTAGTATTATTGCTCCATTGATGAAGTTGCTCTAGAAGAATACTATTTTTGAGTGGATTGATGCGAGGCAAAAGAGTTTTGAGAAGATGAAGTTAGTTTTGATCAAAACACCTGTATTGACACAGCCAAAAGTCGGTTGTGTGTTGATGTAGGAGGGAAAGGTAGTTTCTTATGCATCGAGGCAATTGAGGCCACATGAGTATAACTATCTGACCCATGATCTGGAATTGGCTGTTGTAGTCTTTGCATTCAAGCTTTAGCGGCATTACCTGTATGGTGAGAGGTGTGTGATTTATGCCAATCACAAGAGTCTTAAGAATCTCCTTACCCAGAAAGAGTTGAACTTGAGACAAAGGCATTGGATTTAGCTACTGAAAGACTACGATTGTGTGATTGAATATCATCTGGGAAAGGCAAATGTTGTTGTTGATGCCTTGAGTAGGAAGTATTTGGTTGACTTGAGGGTGATGTTTGCAAAGTTTCCAATTTTCAAGGATGGTGGTTTGTTGGCTAAGCTTTATGTGAAGTTGATCATTGCACAACAAATTCTAGAGAGACAACCATTTAATGAGAGTTTGGAGCGTCGTATCTGTCAAGTTGATTGGGTGTTGTTGGAGATTTTGGTCTCAATGCTGAAGGTGTCCTTTATTTTAGAGGTCGGATATGTGTTCTGATGGATGAGGATCTGAGACATATGATCCTTGTCGAGGCTCATAATAGTCCATATGTTATGCATCTTGGTAGGAACAAGATGTATCAGGATCTTTGGGTTGTGTATTGGTGGCCTGAGTTGAAGAAGGACGTAGATGATTTTGTTAGTAGATGTTTAGTTTTCAAGAGGGTTAAAGCTAAGAATCAATGCCCGTCTGGGTTACTTATTGTCTTCTGTTGCTGCCTAAGCTTGAGCACATTAACGATGGCATCCGTATTTCCATGCTTCAGAAGTATAGATTAGATCCTTCTCATGTTGTTCCTACTGAAGAGATTGAAGTTCGATATGATCTTTCATATGAGGAGGAACCGATTACGATCTTAGACCATGAGGTCAAGGTGCTACACAATAAGACGGTTCCATTGGTGAAAGTTTTGTGGCACAACCACAAGACCGAGGAAGCCACTTGAGAGTTGGAAGATATCATGAGGCGTCAATATCCGCATTTGTTCGATTTAGGTAAATTTCAAGGACAAAATTTCTTTTAAGAGGGGGAGAGTTGTAAGGCCCTGAAAATAGGTCTAGTAGTTTTGGGTAACTTAATCGGGTTTATTAGTAATTTTTTGTTAATTTAGTTAGCTTAATTTCATTACAAAAATCGATAAATAATATTTTGGAAAATAAAAATATTTTTAAAAAAATAAATTTTATGGTTTTAAATATTTTTGGGTAACATAAATATTTTGGGTCTAGCTAGAATTGAAAAATAAATTAAAATGGGGGTTTAATTGAGAGAATTTAAAATATTAACTAAATAGGACCATTTTGCAAATTAAGGGAAATGTTTTGGCTTAATTGTGCAATTCTGGTAAGGTAGATTAGAGAAACAATTTAGATCCATATAGTTTATGAAATTTTGACTTTCTTGATGTTAATGTTAGTTTGTAATGCATATTTTGTCTTTTTTAAAGCTTCACACTGAGATGAGGATGATGCTAATCGGATTTGAGGCTCAAACTTACCTACTTGAACACACTTTTGTTTGAAAAACAAAGTGTGGAGGTAAGTGATTTTAAAGGCTATTGGTAAATTTGCCTAGTTATGTGTTAAATTGAAGTTTTAAATAGTGTTTTTAATTACTTAATCGCATCTTATTTGGTTGGATTTGCAAAAAAATAATTTTATTTTACAAGAGCAGTATTGCAATTGGATTTTGGAAAATTGTGTGTTAGGCTTTTGGCATGATTAATTTGGATTGAATGGATTGTTAATTGGAGCATGAGTTACTGAATTTTTTAGCACTTGATGTTGGTGTTATGATTGGTTTAAGATTCATGGACAAAGGCATTCGTTGTGCTCAATTATATTGATGTTGAAATTGTTAAGATACATGTTTTTAATGGCTTTTTTACATCTTAAATTAAGTGCTTAAACATCAGATTTTATGCCTTGTATGTATGATTATATTTGCAACATTGCATGGTGGATCTATTGGATATAGTTGGCATGCCATAGGATTTGTGAGTACTCACCATTATATGTGTTATTTGTAAGCATATGGCTCAAGAGTTTCTAATTTTTAGAGTAAATAAGGGAGTGTTGAGCTTGTGTCTCCACTCAACGAGATTGTGAGGCAATATAAGGGAGTGTGTGGCTTCAGCCCATTCAACCCGAGACTGTTTCTGATATGTAGGAGTTTGGAGATTCATTTATCCAAAGTATGATCACATGTTTAAATATTTTCATGGATGTATTATGCCAATATAAGTGTCTGTTTATAAGTTAAATTATGATTTCATATGCCATCTTAAATTGGAATTTTATTCATGGAATAGCATATGTTATTAAGATTATAATATGTGATATTATGACTGGAATTTTAATGCTTAATTTTCCTAGATTTATACATGAATTGGGTGCGATTTACTTATTGTTTTTATGATCATTCATTGAGCTTTTTAAGCTCACACCTTCACACTTTTGTGTAGAGACTTTTTCGGCTTGAGGAGTTGAATTGAGCGAATGCAAGGCTGATCCAAGATTAAGGCTCAATAGTAGCTTCAGATTCTTCTTTAGAAACAATAGGGGGCATTATAGCATTTATTGGGACTAGTTTTAATTCAATTGTGATAGACATTGGACATTTATTTGGACATTTATTTTGGTGATGTTATAATTACTTTAATGCTTATTTTTTATGCTTAATTGTTGTGTGGTTTATGGTATGTTGATGAGAGTTCATATGGTGATTGAAGCATGTATTTTATACTAACATAATTTAATTGTAGCTTGCCAAGGAGTGGAATGCTTGTGGCTAAGTTATGTACCTTGTGTGATATAATTGATGGTTGCTAAGTATGATTTGGTGATTAAAACAAATTTTTGACAAAAAAATTGCAGTGGTGTGCACACGGCCATGTTGAAATGGGAGACGGGTGTGGGAAGGCTAGTGGTGGTCACAGACAGGCGCGTGTGAACATCCTGAAAGTTTTTTGCGATTTGAACACGGGCATTTTGTAACAACCTGTTTTTCACTGGTGATGGAACAGTGGTTTCGAGACCACAAATTTTCATCGTGTTGGCCAGTAAATATTATTTATAGAATATTTACGAAGTCATTAGAGTCATATTAAAATTTGATTAAGAAATTTTAATGTTTAGATAACTAATTAAGGTAAAAGAACTAAATTGTAAAAGGTGCAAAACTTGTTAATTATGGCATTTAGATTATTTAATAGCATAACTAATAAATGTGGGAGGGCCAATAAGGCAATTAGACTTATGTAAATTAAGTGGACGGTCTAGTATGGTATTTAAATAAAATTTTATTTATTTTAAAGGTTAAAAAGGTAAATAAGTAATAAATAAACAAAAACAAAACATGAACTTTATCTTCTTCTTCCTGAGTTTTCATGCTAAAACCGAATATCCATGGTTGTTTAATCTTGGAGAATCAGCCAAGTTCAATACCTTGCATGTGAGTGATTTCTCTACCTATTTATTGTAATTTTTATGTTTTTGAGATCGTTACAACTAGGTCCATCTAACCCGTACCTCCGTTTTTGAATCTGTTAAAAGTTTTAGAAGTTTCCATTTATGAATTTTGAGTTTTTTTTATGATAATTATGTGTTTGAAGCTTTGATTGTGGTATTTGGTTGTTTTGTGTAACGATTTTTATTAGATTTTGATTTAAGGATTAAATTGTTAAAATGTCAAAATTTCAAGGTTTAATGTTGAATTTGAGGTATAATTGGGACTGTTTAAGGGCCTAGATTCTTTAGTTGTAAATTTTGACTTGAGAAAATGGTTAATTTGATGGTTTTTGAGTTAGATGACGAAATTGCAAATGTTATAAAAGCTAGAGGAAATTGTGTACTTTCAAAAAAAAAGGTATAAAATGCAGAATAAATTGGAATATGAAATGTAAGCTAATAATTTGGAAATTTTACATTTTAGATCAAGACCCCATTAACTTACGTGGAAAAGGGAAAATTGCATATTAATCCTTGAACTTCTACAGCTATTACAATTCACTCCAAGTAAGTTCGTTCAGTTTGTAATTTAATATCTATATGAGTTGTATGATTGTATGATATGAAATAATGGATATTAATTATTCTATTGATGATGTAAAGTTGTTTGGAAAAATGTTGTTGAATTTCGATATTTAGGCCGAATGAACGTGAGATAGTGTACAATTGACTAGTGGTATGTTATGCGAGGTTGGAGTGGAGATTGATGTGGCGTGCTTTATATATTTTTCATGAGTATATTGAGGTTTAGCATTTGTTGCGAACTCTCATGTTATACTACCCTGATCTGGCATGTTATGGGGGCAGATGTATAGCCTACGGGCTAGGCACTCAGTACCGAGGGGTTTTATTGGTTGGATTAGCTCTCATAAGTGTTTGGCATGTTTCGATTAGATTACTTGTGTAATCATATCTATAAGTTGTTTATCAGGTCATAAATGATTGTATTATAACTTGTGTAATGACTTTGAATGGCATGACATGTACTTGACATCTTGAATGGACTTCGTTGTAGACATGTATGTTACCTAGAGAATATTGTTTGAACTTTGAATTGAAATATGAAATTCACGACTTTGTAATTGGGGATGATAGGAAACACTTGTTGTTGAATCATTTTTTATTTGATTGTTAAATTTATTTCGATAAGAATTATTGTTTCTGCCCGTCAAACTTACTAAGCTTCAATAAGCTTACTCGTGTTAATTTCTACTTCTTGTAGATACTTTTGAAGGTTGGACCATCTGATCATCACTCAAGTTTGAACGCTTGTTTTGGATTATATGGCATATAATAGTCTTGTTTTGTCACTACTTTTGTCTTGGTATATAAATATATAAAGAGTGAGCCTAAGTACAAGTAGACAACTTATTGTGATATATAAATGATGGAAGATGTCTTTGGTACAAACTTTTAGCATATGTATGACTTATATATTATAATGAATTATTGTGAATTGAGGTGCTTATGATAGGCATATTGGTTAGAAGTTTAAGTTGTGTGAATTGGCATGTTTGGGTGATGATTTGTATTATTGTATAAGTGTATACTTATGGTACCATTAATGGTGCATTGGTTAGGCACTTAAGATGATTGAATTAGCTTGATTTGAGCTTGTTTAATGGCATTTTGAATTGGTCTAATGGTTGGTAAATGGATTACTTAGTGTCCAAGAAATCTTGAAATGGTAAACTTGTTGTTTAAGGTTCATTTAGGTGCACACGACCTGGGACACAGGATGCCATACAGCCGTGTGCCACACACGACCTACGACACAGCTGTGTGTATTAAGTCAGTATGTTACACAGCCTACGGTACGCCCGTGTGTCACAAGTCAGAGAGTTACACGGTTTGGCATACGGCCTGTGACACAGCCGTTTGACCCAACTCAGTTACACTGCAGAGATAGTGTCAGATTTTCTGAATTTCTGAATTTCTCAATTTTTTCTTGGAACTATTAGGGCTATGCCAGTGTTAGATTTTCTTGTGTTTTTCGAGAATATAATATGGAAATATTCTAGGGGTATTTGGCTTCTTTGTAAAAATTCAGTTCGGGTTGAGGCGATCTCCAATCATCCTCAATTTATTTTAATCCGAGTTTGGTCTACTTTTCTTTTGATGTCATTTTTTGTTTATTTCATTTTTGGGAGTCCGAATTACAGAAGCGCAAGGATCTTTGGAGGGATTTTAGTTTATCAATTCTTGTGCGACAGATTCCATGGATGGCTATCGACAACTTCAATACAATCTTGTCACCTAATGACAAAACAAGTGGTCTCTCATCTGTAAGAGAGGCTCCCATTTTGGTGATTTTATGAACATGGTGGAGCTGCATGATTTGGGGTTCAAAGGACCCCTATTTACATGGCACAGAGGTAATCTTTTTTATATATTGGATTGAGCACTGGGAAATGCATGGATAAAAAATTTCCTTAACATCTTGATTACTCATCTTCCTAAGATCAAGTCAGATCATATACCACTCCTTCTTAATCTCAATCCGGAGTTTGTTTTACCTAGAGGAAGGCCTTTTCGATTTTTGGTAGGATGGGTTGAGCACCCTAAGTTCAGATTCAATAGTACACTGAGTGTTTAAAGGAGTGGAATAAATCAGTTTATAGACATATCACCACTCGTAAAAAGGAAGTTGATTCACAAATTAATCGAGATTCAATGAAAAATGGGCTTTTCTAGATCAAATCAGCTAGCTCAACTAGAAATAAGGGTTAGACAGGATTTGAAGAATGTGCTACATCATGAAGAAATTCTCTGGAAACAAAAGGAAAGATGTAACTGATTAAACTTGGGAGATCGAAATACTAAGTTCTTTCATGGTTGCACTTTACAACGAAGGAAAAGTAATTGCATAACAGCTATTCGTAATTCTTTTGGTGGTTTTCTACCCAAAGGCCATTGAGTTAGAGGCGATGGATTTCTATAAAAAATTATATGGGGAGGATCTTAGGCCCATGGGAGTTAGCCTCATAGTAGATTCCTCAGCTTGATCCTTGCGATATTGATTTTTTGGGAAATTGGTCACAGATGATGAAATAAAGACTGCTCTTTTTTACATCGCACCACTTAAGACTCCAGAAAATGATGGGTTTCATGCTTTTTTCTTTCAAAAGTAGTACGATACCTTTTGGACAACTGTTTGTGAGTGGGTTAAGATGGTCTTTAATGGAGGTGCTATTAATGTTGAGCTGAACAACACATTGATCGTTCTTATTCCTAAAGTTCAGAATCTAGAGGAGTTTACTAAGTTTTGGACCAAAATGTCTATTAAGTTCTTTCTAAACTAGTGATGAAGGTAATAGCTAATCATTTAAAGCTTATCTTCTAGAAAATTATTGCACAAGAGTAAGCTGGATTTATTGCAGGCAGAACTATTATCGGTAATATCGTCATTACACAAGAAGTCATTCATTCATGACCGACTACAATGGAATTTTATAGATGCTTCTCTTTCGGCAGCAGGTATCCCGAATTATCTTACAAATGTTATTATATCTTCTATTTCTAATTTTACCATGCAAGCTAAGTGGAATGGAGCTCCAACGTCTAAATTCAAGCCTGTTAGGGGAATTCGACAAGGATGCCTAGTTTCTCCCTATCTTTTTGTACTATGCATGGAATGGCTAGGTCACTCTATTTTTTTGACTTTGACAAATAGAGAGTGGAGTCCCATACGTCTATCCCATTTGGGACCAACCCTCTCTCGTTTGTTTTTCGCTAATGACCTTGTTATTTTTTACAAAGCGGATGAGAAGCATGGTAGGCTATTAAAGGAAATTCTAAATAATTTTTGTGAATTCTCTGGGCATAAGGTCAATGCTAGGAAGACCAATATCTTCTTTTCTAAAGGAATGGATGAGTCCATGACTAATATGCTCAGTAACTTGCTTGGCTTCCAAGAGGTGCAAAATCTTGGTCACTATCTTGGAGTTCCTCTTTTCCACCAGAGGGTTACAAATAGCACTATACACTTTGTGGTTGAAAAGGTTCGCATGAAGCTGCAAACTTGGGATGCTTGGCATTTATCTACCACTAGTCATGTTACTTTAGCACAGTCGGTTTTACTCTTCATTCTTAGCTATTTCATGCAATCCATGAAGATCTTCAGGAAATTTATGATGAGATTGAGAGTCTAGTGAGGAAGTTTATTTGGGGAGCCTCCGATGGTAAAAAAAATGGCCTTAGTAGGCTGGGATTCTATATGCCAACCTAAATGATGTGGACTTGGCATGAGACAATTACGTGACCAAAATATTTATTTTCTTCTGAAGCTCTGCTATAAAGTGGTAACCAATGATGAAGCGTTATAGGTTCTCGTTATCATATGAAAAAATGGGTTGAATGGAACCTTACCTGATAAAATTGCGTGAGATAGAAGCTCTTTCCTATAGAAGTCACTCTCAGAAGTTTAGACTCTTTTACGAGAAAATATTATATGGCCAGCCGGTAGTGGGAACAAAATCCACTGTTGGAAAGATTCTTGGATTCCCCATGTAGGCCATCTGAATAATTTTTTCCTACTAATGCTAATGTTAATTCTAACTGTTTGCTCAGTGATTTGATTATAGAAGAGGGTACATGGAACCTTGGCCTTTTGCAGGTTTAGCTAACAGAGGAGATTATTCGACACATTGTGTGCATTCCCCCTACACACCCTTCTGAGGGGCCTAATTGAATTTCTTGGTGTCATACCTCAACCGGAGCCTTCTCCATTAAAAGTGCCTACAAAATGATGAAGGGAGAATCTTAGAATTCTAGAGATGAGATATAAAAGAAGGTGTGGAAACTTTCGAGACCACAAAGAATCTGTTTCTTTTTCTAGACTGTTCTTAAGAAAATATTACTTACAAATGCAGAAAGAGTCAGACGTGGTCTAGCAGTGGATCCTTCTTGCCTGATCTGTGGACATGGTTTAGAGGATATTATGCATATTATTAGATATTGCACAATAGCTAGGAAGTCTGGAATCAAGTTTTTTTGAATAATCTACAGTTTAATTTTTTCTCTAACAATTTGGACGAGTGGATTTCTCTTAATTTGCAAGAAACCTCGAAGTTCCTTTGGGGGGAACTAATTGGGCTTGCCTCTTTTGTCTTCTATCTTGATGCTTATGGAAGAATCATAATCTCTTCATCTTTCAAGGGAAAACTTAGAGTTCAAGCAAGATAATCAAAGTTTCAATTAGCTGGGCTAAACAAATTTCTTCGGTCTTTAGAGATGAGTCAATGGAAGGCCATGAAATTTCCTATGGAGAATTACCAATAGGGGGTTGGATTTTTCTCAACATTGATGCTGTTGATCATTTGGAATCAAGAAGTGCATCTGTGGTAGGAATTGTACGCAATCAGAATGGTGATTGGATCTCTGGTTACAACTGAGACATGCTCGGCCTTTGATGCAGAGCTTTGGGGCATTTTAGATGGCCTAAAACTCACCCAATGAAAAGGCCATGATAAGGTGATTATTCAATCGGATATTTTGGAATTCGTAAAAGCTATACATGAAAGTGCTTCGAAGATTCCAAATTCTACTCCGATTAGAAGAATACATCATATATTGTCTCAAGAAGGTCAATGGATTTTAAGATATATTCCTAGGGAGCACAATCAAAGCACGGACTGCTTAACCAAACTGGTCTTCGCAAAAAAGGAGGATCTACAACTGTTTGACACCCTTCCAAAGGAAGCTTTAGGTTTTCACGAAGCAGACAAGGAAAAGGGCTTTGTACCCCTCAGTGTTTTTCCATGTAATTTAGTGTAAAATTCTTTTTTATTCACCAAAAAAAAATGTGATGTTTCCATCTAGATTTCCTTTTTTTTAATTGTTTCATTTGTTAGAGTCGTCTACTTGTATAACGAATGCATTACAAGTCATTGGTTTTGAAATCTCAACTTTGTTAATAATTGTATAAATCAATTAAGAATTTAAATTATCAAAGGTTTCCATTCATTCTAAATGGGAATTTTTTTTGGTACCCTTATAATTGAATGCCAAATAAAGATCCTTAACCATAATTTCTTTATGTTATTGCCAAATGAGAAAATATCATTTAAAGATGGAAAATAAAAAAGAAAGTTAATTTTTTTAAAATATAATATTTTTAAATACAAATATCTCTAAAAATAAGAAGAAATAAAAAAAATTTAAAAACTATTATTTTAATTACCCTTTCTTCTTGCAAAACCTCAAATGAAAAAGTGTAAACAACAATTTTTTCTCTTTTTGTCACAAACATTATCAACATTGAATTTGTCTGTCACTTATTCATTAAATCATTAAGGGAAAAAAATAATGTGGTCTTTTTCAATTAGCATAATGACAAATTTAGTCATAAACACTTGCACATTTTGTCAATTTGATCATGATTCTAAAAACTTTAACAATTTTTAAAAATTTTAAATATAAAAAATACATAAAAAGTATTGAAAATTTTTAAATTTCACAAATAAATATTTAAAAATACATAAATTTTTCAAAAATTTATTTGTTTCAAATTTTCAGTAAAAAATTTAAAAAATATATCTAAAGTAGAGTTTCCTTTGTGGCTTATATAGGATATGAAGCTTGTTGTTTTGTAGCCTACTATTTTCCTGAAGGCTTTTTTTTAATAATAAAAGCCTCATTAAAGGATAAGGGAAACAGACAAATGAGTACAATTGTGTGCAACTCGTGTAGGAAATATACTATTACAAGATAAAATCGTTAGCACTGATTGGATAAATAAATCGTGTAAATAAATGAAATAATAATTGTGTCGTGGAAAAACCACTACCTTAAAAGAAAATTTTCCTTGATCAGTGTAATCATATAGTGGACATCGACTCCCAAGGTTAACACAGTACTTCAATATTTGTACACCCAAATAAAGAAGATGGAACAAAATTGGTGTTGCTCTTCTCAAAGGAACAGAAAAATAACCGGAAAATAGAGTTGAAAAACTGATCAGAAAATATACTGAAAAGAAATAGGTGAGCTATGGGAGAAAAGATAGGTTGTTGTCGTGTGTTGTTGTATGAAATGAGGAGAATATCTGAACAATTTATAGGACATTTTGAAGGGGCAAAATAGTAATTTGTAGGGTCATTCCAATGGCCAAAAACTAACTTTTTCAAAATTGTAACAACTTAGAAATTGAAAACTGTTAAAAGAATATGTATTTAAAGAAAAATAGAAAAAATCTATCCAAAAAGGAACTCGCGCGGTACATGTCATAAATACATGTTAAAACGGACACGGACTGGGCGACGGCTGCTTATGTGTGTGTGTGTTGGGCCTTTAGCCCTAATTACTCAATGAGGGTAAGAGGCAAGGTTGTATTTAAACTCTCTTATAAGTCTTTCCTCAACCAATTCGAGATATGCCACTTTGCATTTTATCAACATTCCCCCACTAATACAAAAGAATTTGAAATTTTGTTAACATGAGGAAAGGTAAAATGTGAGAAGAGCAACAACAAAATTAGTCGCTTAAGCACTAGTACGTAGTGAAATGAATGATTCTTCTCTTTAACAAGTGAAAGAATCTTGAACTTGTTAAGATAGGGGTTAACTCATGACACCCGACTAATCTCAGATCCAATTTATGTTCCACAATAGATCAACAAGTTTTAGCCAATACACCTCGGGATGCTAGTAAGTGCTCTAGAAAGACTATCCAATGTCTTTCATAGAAGGTGGCTATTTCTTCACACTTAGGTAGGTGATTTCATCAAGTCTATCTCAATATGGACTACCCGAATTAGGACTGTGAAATCATTAAGGGCATTTATTAAGCTCATCCTCTCAATTTTAAATTCGGTGAAATCATCAAGTTTGTCTCATAGGACCACCCAAACTTTGGGATATGAACTCAATACGAAACTAAACCTTACATGTCGGTGAATTCATCAAGTCTATCTCAATAGGACCACCCAAACTCTGGGCTATGAATTCATTAAGAGTAAGAACTCGACCTTATGCATGTACATCATTCATCATAAGGATAGGTAAAATGTACATTGAGTCTTCCCATGGTTTCTTTTGATCACATTGAATTTAGAAAACTAAGTTGGGTATCCACCATGAATTCCTCAACCTCTAGGCTTAAGACCCATCCCCATTGATGAATTAAGAACCATTTTCGTACTTAACCCTTTGGTTAGCTGTAACACCCCTCACCCGTCTCCATCGTCAGAAACGAGTTATGAAATGTTACAACAATTAACGAAATAGTTAAATGCAAATTTAATTCAAGAATTCATTTAAACATTCAATAAATCTCATACATTCACATAAATCATGCTTTGCGAACAAAATCGAGTTTAAATCGAGCTCGCAAAGGCTCTAATATCTATTCGGAATCCAACAGGGACTGAATTGAAACAAACAAAATCTATGACAGGTAACTCATAGTCAAACATGGAAAATTTTTATCATATCAATCATTCAATGTAATATATAGCCATATCTGAGCCTTAGACGGGCTTACGTGAGCTCTAGAATGATCCCAAAAACAAATAGGGATCAAATTGAAATATTTTAAACAGTAAAAGACAAGCATGCAAACAGGGCTTATCACACAACCATGCCACAACCCATGTGTCTCACATAGTCGTGACGCACGGTCATGTCTCAGTTCATGTGCAAGTGTCACACGGCCATGTGGTTAAACCATATAACAAATTGTAACCATGTGGACTATATTGAAAACCTTTTTCACAATACACATGATTGTGCATCTGGACCATGTACCTCACACAGCCGTGTAGCAGTCCTTATGGTACAAAGAAAAATAGACCATTTGACCTATTTTTCAAGCCAACCATTCCAACACTTCAAAATGTTATATGTTTTTTAAAATATTTTACTAGATTCTTATAAGACATTTTTCAACCCCTGACCTTACTTGTGGAGTTTAAAAACTTCACTGACAGTGTCTCAAATAATTTATTAATATAAATACAGTATAAATATAATAAAATTTATATAAAATGAATTATTAATTTTGTACATATATAATATATTAAATGTCATATTACCTTTCAACCCAATAAATGGGCTTTTTTAAGAATCTGACCCAAAAAGTTTAAAAAATATAAAAATAACTCAACTTCAAGATTAATTATGGGAATGACTTGATTTCTACGATAGAGTTGAGTGCCACCACTTTCCCAGGCAGCACCACCCTAAAAATGAAAAAAAACATTTTTTTGGTGCCTCCTAACAAATTGGCGGCACCGAACTGAAGCGTGTAAGGGCAAAATGTTCAAGGACCTGATGAAGTAATTACCTTTTTTAGATTGACTGAAAAAAGTGACGCATGAGATTGTGGCGGTACCTAATTAAACTTTTGGTCCATTTGCATGTTAGGTCTGTCCATTTTTGAAATTAAAAATAAAAGGATTAGTTACTTTTTAGAAAAATATTAATTAGACTATTGAAGTTTAAAAATGTGGTATACTCAAATTCAATTCAGTTAATAGTTTGATTTGTTTAAGCTCCATAATAATCAAACTAAAATCAAAATTTTCTAAGTTCAAATTATTTACCTTACAAGCATAAGTACCTCGTTTACACAATTAATCATAATTATAACCAAAGGTGTTATCCAAAATCTAAAACTTAAAAAATAATATTTGATAAGCATTTATTTTATTACAATTTTTTTTAATACAACTTCTCCTACTATCTATAGCAGTCCCTACTCTTAAAGGTTAATACATATTTAAATATGCTCAAACAATTTTGTCTTATATGTTGCAATAGCAATGATGCCAAGTGAGTTAAGGTACAATCAATTTATTTTATAATAATAATAATAATAATAATAATAATAGTAACAAATGAGGATACGACACCTCATGCGTACTTCACTATTACAAGTAGTTTTACACACTAGTATACATGTTTTACACGCTTTCGTAACTTTTTTTACGATTAATATTCTAGTAATACAATGGTTGAATTTACCAATGTAGTTTTACTTGTCATGCATTTTGAATTGATTCGATATCTCTATCATATCAATTCAAAATATTATCTTTATTAATATATATATTTAATGGTTGAAAATTTTTACATAAAGCATATAGTTAAGCATTTTAAATTTATTCAAAAGTTAGCATGCATGATCTACATAAATGGAACATAAAATGTGATGTTTGGATTGCTAAAACATTAATTGTTGAAAAAGTTATAAAAAAATGTGTAAAACTACTTAAGTTTAATAACGGTATAAGTGAATCAGTTCCCTAACATATTAGGCTTAATATATCATTTGGTATTTGAATTTGATACTTTTTTTTAATGTGGTACCTGTATATATTTTTTTATCCAATCTAGTACTTGTACATGACAAAAGTTATATTTTGGTACCAAAAGATAATTGTGTTAATTTTTAGTGTTTAATTCGGGTTTTAAAGTTATTTTGATGAAAGTTAATTTCTAATATTATTAGGCTAATATTATTAGGTTTGAATATTTCATGATTTTTTTTAAAAATAAATTTATTTTTAATTTGTTTAATTTTGCATGTAACTTGTCAAATAGAGTATGAAGGATATGATTTAATTCAAGTTTTAGGGTTGATTTAATGAAAATTAATTACTAATATTATTACTTAATTATAAACTTTCATTAAATCAACTCTAAAATTTGTATTAAATACTAAAATATTAACATTATTACAAATACAAATATCACATTAAAAAAATATCAAATTCAAATATTAAATTATTAAGCCAATCTAATGGGTTGTATCCATTCCTAAATTTAAATTTGTTAATGTGTTGAAAAAAAAAATCAGCAAATAGTTTTCTCTCGTTCTTCTATGTCTCCATTAATCTTAATACAAAAAAATAAATAAACAAAGCAAAGCAAAGGTGGCGATGGCTTGAATTGAATCTGACCAAGTTCTATTGAATAGCTAGACAGATAACCGTTGAATTATTGCCTCTCGTGAGCAATAATAATGTAGGAGAATAATCGAGTTATTAAAAAGTTTCAGACTTTGATGTACAAGACTTCTTTGTACCAAAAGTCATATAATTTTTTTGTCTATAAAACTGCCAGTTATTCCTCATCAACCCCATTGCACGCCTCTGCTATATTTCCAAGCTTAAGGCCCTTATTTTGTTTGAGAAGATTTCTTCAGAATGGCTTTAACCCACAACTCATTTCAAGTGAAGATTATGGTGGTTTTCTTAGCCATCATGCTTCTCATGTCCTCAGCCGCAGCTGCTTCTACCCATACCCCTCTTAACCTCGGTAAGTTGTATCTCATTCAGCTATTTAACAAAATAGAAGCCGAACCCCATTTTACAGTTTCCAGCTTTTTTGGCATTCATCATAAACACAATATACCAACGGAAATGTGCTTTATTTAACCATTATCATTTTGAGTGTAATCTTGATCATGTTGAGTCGCAGGTGGCCGGAAGCTTCTTCAATATTATAGCATTTCCGACTCATAGTCTAGTTCAAGTGGAGGGGGAGGCTACCCATGCTGTAAGTGAGATGTTGCAACTTTGAAAATGAGTCGAGAAGAGAAGGGCAATTGCCAGTACTTTACAGAAATGTGTTATTTTGTTTTAAATAAAGAGAACATATATATTGTTTGGAGTAACACAATACATTGCACAAGAAAGAGCAACTTGATGTTTTAATTTAACTTTTCTAGAACAATAATTTATTTATATAATTTTGAGGCATTGATGGTGTGTTCATGTCATTTTTCTTGAAATCTTTCAACTATTTTTCTAATATTGTTCTCATATCAATTGATGTATATTATGATAATCCAATTTTAATTCTTCTTTAAAATATTATTGCAAGTACAATTTATACAATTATTGATGTATATTATGTTGATTATTCAATTATTATATAATTAATAGTAATGGTGATATCGATTTGGTTAAGTCAGATTGTTTAGATTTTTTGAACCGTCCATCATAATTTGGTTTAATTTTTAATTTTTTCATATTAATTTTATGTTTTGATCTTGGACTTATTTTGATAAAATAAGCTTTGTTTTATGGCTTTTGAATATTTTTTGAAAAAGTCTCAATGTCTTTTTCATAAATATTTTTAAAAAATAATAATTTTCAAGAATTTTTAAATTATTTTCACTATTTTAAATATAAAATATTTATTTTTATATCATAAAATTAAAATCAATTATCTATTAAATAAATAAAAAAAGAATTCGGTTAGGTTTCGAGTAACCGCGGTTTTTGAACTTACATTTCATAAACAACCCAAATACTTTGATTCAGGTTGGCTTTTAGTTTGATCGATTTTTTTGCTCAGCCCTAATTAATAGTTTTACTATTTGTATTTTATTTTATTCATTTATAATATAAATAATAATACTTATGCTTTATTATTTTATATCTAAAAATAAAAAAATACTTAATTTATAAATTAACCCTTAAAGTATATTCATTTTCTCACTTTGATACTTAAATTTTTTTATCTCAAGTAAGTACCTAAAGTATTAAAAGATATAGGTTTTTTTTTTCTAAAAGTAAACTAACGTGAAATTATTGGGCCAACGACAAGATGCCACGTTTGTGGCTTTTATATTTTCATAATATAATTTTTCAGAAATTAATATTAGAATTTTATATTTATTTTAAAATTTTAATTTAACTTAATTTAATAATGTGGTAAAAAAATGTTTTTACCTCTCCTCAATTTGTGAATTAAGCTAAAACTAAAATTTTCCCTTTTTTTATTGTAATTCCCATTATAGAAATGAATGGCTATGAACTTATTAAGCCCCCACAAATATCCGAAGTGTTTGAAATATTCGCTTTCACTTTCAAGACCATAACTTTCGAGTTCTTCACCGATGAGATAATCGCAACAACAACAGATACCTTTTGGACTCTAATGGATTCTCCCTCCTCGACTCTATCGAAGACTTCATCACCGATAAAAAAAGTTGTCATCATAAGCCAGATCCACCACCAAATTCTTCTTCTTTCTTGGTGAATGGCGATTCCCACCTTAGAACCATCGATACCCAGCATTGACATCGATTGGGATTCACTTAAATTTCAAACCTTAAAACATTTTTGAAGTTTTTTGCAACTCAAAAGGGAGAGTGATACGAGTCATAAAGGCCCAATCCAAGTTCAAGAACGTGATGGGCTCAAATTGCCACAAGGCCCAATAACGAGATCAAAGGCCCGACAAATGCGGTCCAAACTAAATGGGACCATTCAAGAGCTTGTTAGCAAGGCCTTAGATGCATACACGAGAGAACAAGAAAATCAAGATTTCAAATCTTGGAAATCTTGGTCCAAGAAACCAAATCTTGCAGCCAAAACGCATTGGATCTCCATTACGAGCGTCAACGACCCAATTTTGGTAGGAGATGGATCACGAGCTCAAATGCTTGAAGGCAAGGCCCAATAACCAAAATCCAGCCCAATCAAGAAATTTCTTCATACTTAGTTGAAAATCAGGCCAAAATGTCAAAGGGCTCAATTTGTAAACATCTTACTTGTTTAATTTAATTTTTTAATCTTTACGAGCATTACATGTAAAATTCGGCCCAAAACAGCCCATATAAGTGCATGGCCGAATTTACCTTGTTATTTTATTATTTAGGTTTAATTTTTTTATTAGTTACTTGTGAGATTAGGATTTGTTGGAGGCCTATATAAGCATTGGCCAGCCACCCTTTGTAAACACATCTTATTATCATTCAATACATTAAATTTCAGTTTGTTAGAGTGCAGAATTTTCTTTGGGGTTTTCTCTAAGAATTCTCTCTTGAGCTTTCTTTAGAAGTTGTTTTAACAATCTCTTGATTGTGGGAGCCATCTTCAACCTTCTTCTTGCCATCGATATTCTTTGGAGGGGAGATTAGAGCCGTTTGAAGAGATTTGTGAAATCTTTCGGGATTTCAAGGATCTTTAGGACTTATCCTTTAATTTTTGCTGTTCAATTTCTTTTATTTAATTCTACTTGTGCCGAATCTCAATTCTAATCTATTTGCTGTTTTATTTGTGTTTCCAGGCCTCGTTTATCTTAAAGAATTGATAAATTTCACTTTTTGCTGGAGTTCGACAATCAGCCCTAAATCCCCAAATTCTAGGGTTCTTGCCGAATTCACACTTATTCTTCTTGGGTGAATTTGGTTGTGGAAACTTAGGGGAAACTTTCGTGGTGGTCAATTGAGCAGATCGCCCTCGCTTTCTGAGCCTCAATAGCCATTTTCTGCCTTCAATTTCTTTCTTTCTCATTGATGCATAAACCCTAATTTGTTTCAAGAAATTCTGGTCGATTTAATTTGCTTGCTGATTTGGTGTTCTTTGACAGATTCGGCTTGTGGGAGTTCATTCTTGGGAATCAATTTCGTGTTCTTGGTTTCAAGAAACCTCTTTCATAAGTGTTTCGTTTCTTGATTAGATCTTGCTGATTTTTTAGGGTTCTTATTCCAGATTTTAATTTTCCAGATTTAATCTCGTTCTTTGTTTGATTTCAGATCTGTTCGTTAGAGTTTTCGTAGGAGTTCCCCGTGACTTGGCAACTCGATCTTGGTCCGCGCACATTCCTATATCATTTGGTATCAGATTTTGGGCGTTCTGGGTGTTCTTGGTTGATTTCTAAACTGATCTCAATTTTTTAAAGCAAAAATAGCAGTTTTACCCAGAAAAATTGTTCGAAAAAAATTCATTTAAGTGGGTAATCATTGTCCAATTGATCTAAAATTTTACATACATATTTTTGGCACTGTCATTGAATATAAAAAAATTAATCCCGCAAAAAAATCAGTCAAAAAAGTCAACAGAATCAAAAAAATACGAAATTCAATAAAATTTTTAAAAAAAGATTCAGTGGGTTGAATTTGGTGCCCAAACTTTCCAGATCAAAAATTCAATATTTAAGGACATTCCAGATTTAATTTCATGATTTTTTGAGATCAGGAACACCTCGAACAAAGTTGTCAAGTTACTCCGCAGTTTTTCGGGTTTTCTGGTTTTAGCAATTTTTATTGATTCTTAGCTGTAGATTTTCATTTGTTTGCTTTTATTCTTCCGTTACGTTATCTAACACCTTATTTTTTCTTGTGTTAGTAGGATTTACACGTGTGCACAACTTCTTCCTCGGTGCAACACGAATCAATTGGTGTCTCGTCAGTTTTTGGCATCCTAGTGCAAATTAGGATTCTTTGGTAGTTTGGTTCACACTCTCTAATTGGTTGATATAAACTCTGATAAAGAACTCACAAGATTGAATTCGACCTCATTGAGAATTTGATTTTTTTTCTTTTTGAGTGATTAACCGTGAGGTTTGATAACTTTTATTTTTGAGTGTTGAGTGTTTTGCAGGTTTTAAAAAAAAATGTCTACAGGTGATAATAATGGTGACATATTTAAAAAATTCCAACAATAGTTGGATGAACAGGCTGCTGCTCTTCGAGCTTTGACTGCTACCATCAATGAGGTGCGATTGAATCAAGAACCTCAATATCGAGATCCAATCAAAGAAGATAGGGATAACCAACCCCAGAGGCGCGGCCCTCGACGTGTCACTAGAATGGATGATGATTTTCATGATCGTGGGCAACCTTCTTTGGCAAAACTGAAATTCACAATTCCCCAATTTCATGGTAAGAATGATCCTAACGCTTATTGTGAATGGGAATCTAAGATTGAACTTATGTTTCGGTATTATAAATGTCCGGATGATGAAAAGGTAGCGTTAGCAACACTGGAATTTTCTGATTATGCATTAAGTTGGTGGACTCAACTTGGGGTAAACCGCCATCGGAATTATGAAGGTGAGATTTCGACATGGGATGAGTTGAAACAGATTATGCGTAAAAGGTTTATTCCACCTCACTACTATAGAGAAATTAAAACAAAGCTGAGAAGACTTATCCAAGGTAGTAGGACAGTGGATGAATATTTTAAAGAGATGGAGATGCTCATTCAGAGAGCTAATGTGGAGGAGGATGAAGAAATAACTATGGTTTGATTTATTGATGGTTTGAACAGGCCGATAGCTAATACATTGAGGCTACAAACTTACATTGATTTGGAAGAAGCAGTTCATAAAGCCATTGAGATCGAGCAACAACTAAAGGAACAAAGGTTTGGTTCCTTCTCGACTTCGCAATATTACCGAGGTAACAATTCCAATTCTGATTTTAAGAGCTCAAAATCACCTTTCGTTACTAACAAGTCTTCTTTGAGTAATGGAAGCAAGCAATCAGATTGGAAAAAAGGGGCTCCTGTTAAAATGCAAACACCTTCTAAGCAGCCCAATTTAGGAGATTCGAGTGCGAAGAGGACTCGTGAGATTGAGTGCTTTAAGTGCAAAGGGCGTGGTCATTATAGTAGGGAATGCCCTAACACGAGATTACTTCTTCTGAAAGATAATGGTGAGTACACTTCTGACTCTGATAAAACAGATCCAGATATGCCAGAACTTGTGGATGACAGTGATAATGGCGAAGAGTTGGTCGAACCACCAAAAGAAGGGGACTTTGCTAATTTCCATTGCTTTGTAGTTCACCGAACCCTTAACATTCAGATGAAAGATGATGAGAGCCAAAGGACCAATATTTTCCATTCTCGGTGTTTTATTAAAGGTAACTTATGTTCACTCATTATTGATAGTGGGAGTTGCTCGAATGTAGTGAGTAGTTATTTGGTGGATTCTTTAAAGCTGCCTTGTACCAAACACCCTAAGCCATATCACCTTCAATGACTTAATGAATGTTCCGAAGTAAAAGTTACAAAATAGTCATTGGTCACTTTTAAGCTCGGGAATTACGAGGATGAGGTATGGTGTGATGTGGTCCCAATGCATGCGACACACTTGCTCCTTGGACGACCTTGGCAGTTTGATCGTGATGCTAAACACCAAGGCAAGCTCAATAGGTACTCTCTTGTGTTTAAAGGCCGAAAATTCACTTTTGCTCCTTTAGATCCCAATGATGTATATAAGGATCAATTAAAAATGATGAAATTTTGTGAGGGGGTAAGGGAGAAAGGGCAAGAACAAAAGACAGAGAGAAAAGAGGCTAGTAGTGAAAAAAGTCACAATTTAAAAAGCCCAAAGGTGAGTGAATCCTCAAGTGGTAAAATGAACGAAAAAAATCTTTTGGCAACAAAAAAAGATGTGAGGAGAGCCCTACTTAATAAACAACCTTGTATCCTTGTGAGGTTTAGGCAAAATTATTTATCTTTATCTAACGTTAACGAAAATTTGCCTAGTGTGTTTCAATCTCTTTTGCAGGATTATGAGGACGTTTTTAGTGAGGCCCCTAAAGGTTTACCAGCTTTACGAGGGATTGAACATCAAATTGACTTAGTACCCAGAGCTTCGATTCCTAATCGACCAGCCTATAGATGCAATCTCGAGGAGACAAAGGAATTGCAAAGGCAAGTTGAAGAGTTACTAGACAAAGGGTACATTCGTGAAAGCCTAAGCCCTTGTGCTGTTCCTGTCCTATTGGTGCCAAAAAAAGATGGTACGTTTCGTATGTGTGTTGATTGCCGCCCAATCAACAAGATAACGGTAAAGTATCGACACCCAATTCCTCGACTTGATGATATGCTTGACGAATTACATGGTTCAATAATATTTACAAAAATTGATCTAAAAAGCGGTTATCATCAAATTTGAATGAGGGAAGGGGATGAATGGAAAACAGCCTTTAAAACAAAATTTGGATTGTATGAATGGTTAGTTATGTCTTTCGGCCTTACTAATGCACCTAGTATATTTATGAGATTAATGAATCATGTTTTGAGGCTACATTTGGGTAAATTTGTAGTAGTTTACTTTGATGATATTTTAATTTACTCAAAGTCATTAGATGATCATGTTTTCCATGTTTGAACCGTTTTGGATATTCTACGAACTGAAAGATTATTTGCCAACCTTGATAAATGCACATTCTGTTGTGATAAACTAATATTCTTAGGTTTCATAGTTAGTGCTCAAGGTATTCATGTCAGCGAGGACAAAGTTAAGGCAATTAAGGAGTGGCCGACTCCTAAATCGGTAACTAAGGTGAGATCTTTCCATGGTTTAGCCAGTTTTTATAGACGATTTGTGAAAGATTTTTCTACTATTGCTGCCCCATTGACTGAAGTTATAAAGAAATCAGTGGGTTTCAAATGGGGTGAAACCCAAGAAAAAGCTTTTCAAACTCTAAAAGCTAAGTTATGTTCTGCTCCTTTGCTTAAATTACCTGATTTTGTTAAAACTTTTGAACTTGAGTGTGATGCTTCAGGAATTGGAATTGGTGCCGTTTTAATGCAAGATAAGCAACCTATTGCTTATTTTAGTGAGAAATTGAACAGTGCACAGTTAAATTACTCGACTTATGACAAAGAACTATTGGCATTAGTTCGTGCACTTCAAGTATGGCAACATTATTTGCTGCCTAATGAGTTTGTCATACATACAGATCATTAGTCTCTTAAATGGTTAAAGGGACAAGGTAAGTTGAGTAAAAGACATGCCCGATGGGTAGAATTCATTGAAACATTCCCTTATGTGATTCAATATAAAACAGGTAAAGATAATGTAGTCACAGATGCTTTTTTCTAGACGATATACTTTAATAACTACATTGAATGCTAAAGTCTTAGGGTTTGAACATATTAAAGATTTATATGATGATGATACTGATTTCAGCCATATCTATAAGAGTTGTGGACATACTGCTTTTGAAAAATTTTATCTTGTAGATGGCTTTCTTTTTCGTTTAAACAGGTTATGCATACCAAAGTGTTCCATGAGAGAATTGTTGATTCATGAAGCCCATAGCGGGGGATTAATGGGATATTTTGGAGTGGCCAAAACACTAGACATATTGCAAGAACACTTCCATTGGCCACATATGAAGAAGGATATGGAAAAGGTATGTTCCAAGTGCATTACATGCAAACAAGCAAAATCTAAGGTAATGCCTCATGGCCTTTACACTCCTCTACCGATTCCTACTTCACCTTGGGTAGATTTATCCATGGATTTTATTTTAGGTTTGCCTCGAACAAAAAAAGGAAGAGATAGTATATTTGTTGTTATTGACAGGTTTTCAAAGATGTCACATTTTATTCCTTGTCACAAAACAGATGATGCTACACATGTGGCAGACTTATTCTTTAAAGAAGTGGTAAGACTTCATGGCATCCCTAAAACAATTGTTTCTGATAGAGATGTCAAATTCCTTAGCCACTTTTGGAAGGTATTGTGGGGTAAGCTTGGTACTAAATTGCTTTATTCTACTACATGTCACCCCCAAACTGATGGTCAAACTGAAGTAGTTAATCGAATCTTAGGGACTTTATTACGAGCTGTTGTGGGAAAGAACATTAGAAATTGGGAAGAATGCCTACCGTTTGTTGAATTTGCATATAATAGATCTATTCATTCTACAACTGGTTATTCCCCATTTGAACTTGTTTATGGTTTTAACCCACTAACAGTACTTGATCTTGCGCCATTACCTCTTGAACACGTTATGAATTTAGATGGCGAACAGAAAGATGAGTTGGTGAAATCCTTACATGAGAAGGCTAGACAGCGAATAGCCAAAACAAATGACGCCAACACCAACAAAGCAAACAAGGGGCGCAAACGGGTTGTACTAGAACCCGGAGATTGGGTTTGGGTCCATTTGAGGAAAGAATGATTTCCTACAAAAAGGAAGACTAAGTTGGACCCAAGGGGCGATGGGCCTTTCCAAGGACTCGAGCGGATCAACGATAATGCCTATAAAATTGATCTACCTGGTGAGTACAATGTAAGTTCTACTTTTAATGTGGCTGACTTGTCCCCATTTGATTTTTCAGATTCGAGGACGAATCTTTTTGAGGAAGGGGGGAGTGATATGAGTCATAAAGGCCCAATCCAAGTTCAAGAACGTGATGGGCTCAAATTGCCACAAGGCCTAATAACGAGATCAAAGGCCTGACAAATGCGGTCCAAACTAAATGGGACCATTCAAGAGCTTGTTAGCAAGGCCTTAGATGCATACACGAGAGAACAAGAAAATCAAGATTCACTTTCTTGTTTTCAAGAAAATCAAGAAACCGAATCTTGGCCCAATTTTGCTGTTCGAAGAGATTTCAAGAATCAAGAAAATCAAGATTTCAAATCTTGGAAATCTTGGTCCAAGAAACCAAATCTTGCAGCCAAAACGCATTGGATCTCCATTACGAGCGTCAACGACCCAATTTTGGTAGGAGATGGATCACGAGCCCAAATTCTTGAAGGCGAGGCCCAATAACTAAAATCCAGCCCAATCAAGAAATTTCTTCATACTTAGTTGAAAATCAGGCCAAAATGTCAAAGGGCCCAATTTGTAAATATCTTACTTGTTTAATTTAATTTTTTAATCTTTACGAGCATTACATGTAAAATTCGGCCCAAAACAGCCCATATAAGTGCATGGCCGAATTTACCTTGTTATTTTATTATTTAGGTTTAATTTTTTTATTAGTTACTTGTGAGATTAGGATTTGTTGGAGGCCTATATAAGCATTGGCCAGCCACCCTTTGTAAACACATCTTATTATCATTCAATACATTAAATTTCAGTTTGTTAGAGTGCAGAATTTTCTTTGGGGTTTTCTCCAAGAATTCTTTCTTGAGCTTTCTTTAGAAGTTGTTTTAACAATCTCTTGATTGTGGGAGCCATCTTCAACCTTCTTCTTGCCATCGATATTCTTTGGAGGGGAGATTAGAGCCGTTTGAAGAGATTTGTGAAATCTTTCGGGATTTCAAGGATCTTTAGGACTTATCCTTTAATTTTTGCTGTTCAATTTCTTTTATTTAATTCTACTTGTGCCGAATCTCAATTCTAATCTATTTGCTGTTTTATTTGTGTTTCCAGGCCTCGTTTATCTTAAAGAATTGATAAATTTCACTTTTTGCTGGAGTTCGACAATCAGCCCTAAATCCCCAAATTCTAGGGTTCTTGCCGAATTCACACTTATTCTTCTTGGGTGAATTTGGTTGTGGAAACTTAGGGGAAACTTTCGTGGTGGTCAATTGAGCAGATCGCCCTCGCTTTCTGAGCCTCAATAGCCGTTTTATGCCTTCAATTTCTTTCGTTCTCATTGATGCATAAACCCTAATTTGTTTCAAGAAATTCTGGTCGATCTAATTTGCTTGCTGATTTGGTGTTCTTTGACAGATTCAGCTTGTGGGAGTTCATTCTTGGGAATCAATTTCGTGTTCTTGGTTTCAAGAAACCTCTTTCATAAGTGTTTCGTTTCTTGATTAGATCTTGCTGATTTTTTAGGGTTCTTATTCCAGATTTTAATTTTCCAGATTTAATCTCGTTCTTTTTTTGATTTCAGATCTGTTTGTTAGAGTTTTCGTAGGAGTTCCCCGTGACTTGGCAACTCGATATTGGTCCGCGCGCATTCCTATATCAGAGAGTGAACAAAAGATTGAGAGGGAGGAGAGGTTACCACATTATTAAATTAAATTAAATTAAAACAATTGAATTCTAGTATTAATTTCTGGAAAATTATAGTATGAAATATAAAAAGCCACTACGTGGCATCATCTCATTGGCCAGATTGTTATTTTAACGGTCATTTATTTTGGGATTAAAAGTCATACCATTTCAATACTTGAGGTACATAATGGAGATAAAAAAAATTAGCTATCAAAATAAAAAAAATAAATATACTTTAGGGGACAATTTGTAAATTAAGCCAATAAAAAACATACATATATTTAATTGTTCAACAATATGTTGGACTATTTGTTCATGAATATGTTTGTTCAATTTTTACCAATAAATTTGTCCAATTTAAATTAACAAACATGTGCACACATAATTTTAAATAAACAAACACAATTTTGAAGTTCTTAACATGCATGAATTAAATACGAACAAATTAAAAAACAAACAAACAAAAAACATCATGGACTTTATTCAAGCACGGTTCTTTGACAGTAGAGAGAAAAGACCCAAACACGCATTTAACCAAAGATAGGAAGTACCACCAATAATATCTTGTTTTTCAGTGGTGTCAAAAATGGTGGTTTCGGGACCATAAATCCGATATGTGAAGTTATGTTTTATGATTTAGTCAATGTCTATGGAGTTACATTAGGGTCGTATTAAGTTTTAAAGAAAAAATTTTAACGTTTTGCTTAGTAACATTTCGTAACCCTAATTTGGTAATGGAGATGAGTTAAGGGTGCTACATTTAATGGTATCAGAGCTACAGTTTAGTGGATTCTACGACTAATGTAGCGTGTAATGTGTCTACAAATACATGCCACATATACCCTGCGATAGTGTGATGCTTTTGATTAGTTCTAACATTGTATTTTCTTATAGATAAAAGATGTTGGACGAATCAAATCAGGCTGTAGTTAATGAAGTTGAGAGTAATGTTCAAGCTTCCAACCCAGAAGCAAGTCATAGTGCATCAGTTCCGCAATCATTTGGTGATGAAATGAAAAGTGTATTTTTATGTATGAGAATCAATGGTTCAGTGAGTTTAAACGAGTGAACCCTGTGACTCCACAACCTTCACCCCTTATTGTACCTCCTCCAGTATCTCCATGTCCTAAAAACCCTGTGTCTATGATAATCCCTCAACTTTCGGTAGATAAAATTCAAAAATGTGGAGCGGAAGAATTTAGAGGTAAAGTTGATGATGATTCTTCAAAAATTGAGTTCTGGTTAATAAATAAGAAGAGAGTTTTCTCGGAATTGATGTGTACTCTGGAAGATTGTTTAAGATGTGTAGTTTCATTGTTGAAAGACGAGTCATATTCATGGTGGGATACTTTAATTACAATGGCATCCATTGATCGTATTAATTGGGAATTCTTTTAGAAAGAACTCAGGAAGAAATATGGTAGCTGCTAGTACCTCGACAAGAAAAAAAAGAGTTTCTTGAGTTGAAACAGGGGAATCAATCTGTAGCTAAGTATGAATGAGAGTTTATGCAGTAAGCAAGTTTGCTCATAATATCTTATCAAATAAAGAAGATATCTACATTAGATTCGAAGATGGCTTGAACGATGAAATTCGAATGTCAGTTGCAGCATTGAAATTATGTGAATTTGTAGAACTCTCAAAACGATCTTAAAAAATTGAAGAAATCTACAAGAGTAAATGACAGTCTTATTTGAGATCTCGATATTTCAACAAACAAGGGTCATCTAAATGAGCTCAGACTTTTCCGTCAAAGAAGTTCAAAAATGATACAAATCGATCAACTACTCCTTTAGAGTTTACTAGTAGAGATAGAACAAGACAAAGTAACTTGAAATATGTTAATTCACCGATTGCTAGTGTTGGTAGTGTGAGAAATATTGAGAAAACTATTTGTGAGGAATGTAGAAAAAACATTTCGGTGAATGTCAATCTAAGTTAGGAACTTGTTTTCGGTGTGGATCTCATGACAATTTTCTCAAGGACTATCCAAAGCGTCATGGTGATTTGGGAAATCAATCTAGCAAGCCTAAAGCTATATCACAGAGAGGCAGGAGGCCAAGAAATGGTAGAAATGCCATTGCTGGTTGAGGAAAGGCTGGTGATACAAAACGATCTAAAGCTAGAGCACCTACTAGAGTGTACACAATTAGAGCTCGAGAAAAATCTTCTACTCTGAATGTTATTGCAGGTACTTTCTCTCTTTTTTTATTTTGATGTATATGCATTGATTGACCCTAGGTCAACACACTCTTATATATGCACTGCATTAGTAGACAAAAAGAAACTGCTTGTTGTGTCAACTGAGTACAATGTTAAGGTAACAAATTAACTTGGTCAATGTGTTTTTAGTTAATCAGATTTACAAATCATGTCTGCGGAAAGTTCGGGGTTATGACTTTCCTGCTAATTTGATGCTATTACCATTTGATGAATTTGATCATATTTTGGGAATAGATTGGTTGTCTAAACATGATGCAATGGTGAGTTGTCGAAGAAAACAAGTTAGTTTGAAACGTCTGAGTGGTGAATTTATTTCTTAAGGAAGATGGGACCGATTGTGTGAAAAATGTGATTTCGGCAATTTCAACTCATAAATTTATCAGAAAAAGGTGTAAAGCTTATTTAGGTTATATTCTCGATTCGAAAGTATCGCACAAATTTTATTTATTTATTTTAGATGATCTTTTGATATTAATAGATATCAAGTATAGTGGTTGAGTAGTGGCGGAGCTATCCTTAATGACTTGTGTTCGAATCTTTTCCCTCACATTATTTTCTATGTAGTGCAATTTTGCCTTAAACCTTAGCAAAGGTCATCCTATGTTTTTAAATATTTTCTGTTAAAATGATAATAAGGAATTGTAGTGGTCAAATGGTTAACTGCTCCTAAACTATCCTAGTGGTCCTAAGTTTAAGTCTTATTGTTCTCATCTTTTTATTTAATTTTTAAAATAATTTCCATGTCAATAACGTGCTTGTCGTCCACCCCATTCTTACCATGTTTAGGAGGATTCCTTTCCCTCTTTATGAGTCAAACTTACCATATGTTGAGGTAACATGATCGCCTTCTCACTCCATGTCTCCCTCTTTTGTCAAAACTTCTTATCTTGCCTATTTGCTATGATTCATTAAACCTGGTCACTATTGACCAAGCTTACCACACCTCATTTTTGTCACATCCCACTTTTCAATTAATTATACAATAATGTTATTGTCATCTCCTATGGTTCAAATTAATTACGCAATAGAGAAAACAAGAAAGTGTAGTGGTTTAGTGGTAGGAAGCTACTTAACTATCCTAGAGGTCCCTAGTTTAAATCCCCTAGCTTCATTGTTTTATTTTTATTTTTGCACAGTTCCCATTAGTACAATTGATGTCGATTGTCCATTTCCTCTTTTAGCAAGTCAAACTTGTCATAAGTTGTAAGACACATCCCCCTCTTTCCTCCTTTGTTCCCTCTCCTTCCTTACACTCTTTTCTTGCCAAAACAAAGGTGTTGACCACTCCAAAGGCCTCCCGAACCATCCACCACCCTCACTTCCTCCCATTTTCTATTTTTATCTTTTTATCCTCCACCATTTTCTCTATTTTTGGCAACCACAAACCATTTTTCATCTTTGCTTCTATTCCTCCATCGTTAGCCTTAGTTGCACCACCATCTCACCACCGTCTACACCTCTCATCCCTCCCTCTTTTCCTCCGGTCGCCACCCTTCCTCGTACCCTCACCGCCGTGAACTGTCATCAGACCACCGTCACTGTCGTCATTGTCGATGTTGATTATCACCGGGATTTGGGATTTTCTCCTCTTTTCCTCTCTTTTTCGATTTCTTTCACATTTTTCTTCTAATTGGCTCATTCTTTAATTTTTGTTCACTCCACTTGTGTATGAATCTCATCGATTACATGATCCCTTGTAAATCATTAAACCTTCAAACCTTTTTCTGGGACTTATCTTCGACTTCTTTGTGCTATCTGGTAGTGTAAGTTGTGCAAAGTGATAGAACTATCATCTTTCCCTTATTTTCCCTCATTCTCAAATAATGACTCAACTATAATTGTTTTCTTGATATTAAATTTCAATCTCTATATGATATGAAGGACTGAACAACAACCCTCCGGGAAACCAATAGTGTGGCATCATGAGAGTAAAAGATCTGAGTGTTTGAATTAAGGGTAAGTATTGGTGAGATTTCCTACATTAGATTTTGTATTAAAGGACATGTTTTTCGTTAAGTCATGACTAAAAAGAGATAAACGTGTCACACCCCTTACCTGAGACCATTTCTGGAGTTGAGCATGAGGCGTTACTTGACTTAACTTATTAGTTCGGGGTATAAAAATTTGCTTTTAAAATTTATTTCACAGTTTACCATAATGTTGTGTACCTGCGCAGCAGTAACTAATTTAATTATAACTCCAGTTACAAAACTCAAAAATTAGATCTGTAAATTTTCCCAGCAACTAAACTCATATATTATCTTACCATAAAATTTTCAAAATTTTTGGCTTAGCCAATTAGTACAGTTTATTCATTAAAGTCTCCCCTATTTTACTGCCTGACGGTTCTGACCTTTATTCACTAAAAATCGATTTTCTCATCGTATGATTTTCATATGGTGTTATCACTTGTTTCTACAGAAAATAGACTCACTAAAGAATCTATACATATAAATTATAACTCATAATTATTTTTTTAAAATTTTTAATGATTTTCTAAATTCAGAATAGGGGGCTCCAAAAATCATTCTGACACTGTCTAACCAAAATTCAAATATCTCAGAATATAATTATGATTTTTCTATGAAAATAGACTCAATAAGATTTAATTCTATATATCATTAGCTCTCTAATTAATTTTATACTATCCTTGGTGATTTTTCAAAGTCACGTCAATGCTGCTGTCACAAAACTGTTTCACTGCAAATTTTTACTCTTTCATATTTTCTAGGTATAAACTATCACCTAGGCATTCATAACACCACACATGTTCTTAATTAGCCATTTCAATAGCTAACCATTAGCCATATCATATAAACACACTCAAAATGACTAAGTCTCTATACATGCAATAGCTTTACACGTTTCGAAATCACATAATACCGAGATGTCTGTAGATAGTGTGAGACGAACTCCGATGTCCTTATGATACTCGAACTGACTTGGCGATACTATAAAAATAAGGAAAATAAAGAAAGTAAGCATAAAGCTTAGTAATTTTACAAGTAAATAAATAACAACATTTATCATAAATAATCATACTCATAAATTTCATCTAACATTAGAATCTTTACTCGCTTCTTTACTTACTCACTTACTTGTTTACTTACTTGCTTCCTTAAATAACTCATGATTATAACTTACTCCTCCCTTGCTGAAATTTCTTTCTCAACTGATAACTGGGATATTCTCAATGCTTATAACTCACCTGAATTTATTATTATGCTTTTATTTGAACTTTCATGTAACATGGTCTATTTACTAGCCCGTTGAATCACTTGGAATACTAAGGGTAGTCGGGTCTCTTGTCTCATAATACATGCCAAAGCTACGTCCCAGACATAGTCTTACATGGGATGTTTTCTGTACTGCCAATGTCATACCCCAAATATGGTCTTACATGGGAATTCTCATATTGGTGCCCATGCCATGTCCCAGGCATGGTCTTACGGGGGACCTCTCATCTCGGTGCCAATGCCATGTCCCAGATATGGTCTTACATGGGACCTCTCATAATCTCAATGATTCCAATTCCATGTCCCGGATATGGTCTTACATGGGATCTCATTCCCTTAATGTCATGACATTTGTATCCGATACATTTCCAATGTTTTAACGGGGCTTTTATCACTGATTCTCTATCGTCTCATACTTAAGTCAACATTAGATATTTTCATGAAATAAATACATAATTTCTAACAAATAACAACATTAATAATAATTATCAAAATATTGTATTTATTTACCGTAAACTTACCTCAATACAAAATATGGCCAAATCTATCAACTTAGGGTGGGTTTGGATGGGCGATTGGGTGCGGTACGGCGCGTTTAGCTTACTTTTTGTCTCACGCTAAAGTATTACTACAGTATTTAATCTCCCCGCCACCGCTGTTTTTACACTAACCGCAGGTAAACGCACTGCCCATCCAAACTCACACTTAGTCTTCAACCTTTTTCTTTCCTCGGTCTAACTCCGCATTTCGTTCTTCTTGATCTATAATAGCAAATTTATCTTATTTAATACTCATATTCATCAAAACAATCCTTGACTCGAACTTTGGAAAAATTATGATTTTGCCCCTAAACTTTTGCATAATTGCACTTTTGCCCCAAAGCTCAGAAATGAAACTTCATCCCTTATTCTTATGTTTTATGACATGCTGAAAAGTTTTCCCTTCTATGGCAACATCAAATTTCCACTCTAACACTTACTTACGAACATTAGGTATTTTTACTGATTATGTCGTTTTACTCGTTTTCACTTAAACTCGCTTAGCAAAAGTTGTTTAACATAATTTCAAGCTTCATATTCTACCATAAAACATAAAAATAAACACATTTCACCTATGGGTATTTTTTCCAAAAATGAACCCTAGGTTAAATTATTGGTAGAATAAGCTAAATCAAGTTATCGAGCTTCAAAAATGTAAAGAACATTAAAAACGAGGCTTAGAATCACTTACTATGGAGCTTGAAAGCTTGAAAACCATAACTATGGCTTCCCCCTTGCTAATTTCGGCCAAATGAAGAAGATGACCATAATTTGTCATCTTTTTCCCTTTTAATTCATTTTAATTACCAAATTACCAAAATGCCACTGACTTAAAATTTTCCTATTTCACTTATCTCATGTCCATTTTTGTCCATAACCTAACCAATGGTTTAATTACCATATAAACCTCCAATTTAAAATTTCATAACAATTGGACACCTCTAACATGTAGAACTCAACTTTTGCCCTTTTTAGAATTTAGTCCTTTTGACTAAATTGAGTGCCCAACCGTCGAAATTTTTGAACGAAATTTTCACAAAATCATTCCGTGAAATTGTAGGCCATAAAAATATAGTAAAAATAAATTTTTTCTCATCGGATTTTTGGACCCGAAACCACTATTCTGACTAGGCCCAAAATCGGGATGTTACATTTCTCCCCCCTTTTAGGGATTTTCGTCCCCAAAAATCTTACCTGTGAAGAGATTTGGGTACTATTTTCGCATAGGCTCTTCAGGGTCCTATGTAGCCTCATCAACCCCATGCCTATTCCATAACACTTTCACAAGTGCAATACTCTTGTTCCTTAGTTGCTTAATCTCTCTATCTAGAATTCTTACCTGTTCTTCAACATAAGTCATGTCTGGCTGAATCTCAACCTCTGTCGGTGAGATCACATGTGATGGATCAGAACGGTAATGACGTAACATAGACACATGGAATACATTATGAATCTTCTCTAACTCAGTTGGCAAAGCTAACTGATATGCTAAGGGCCCAATTCTTTCAGTAACATCGAACGGTCCAATGAAACATGGACTTAGTTTGCCTTTCTTGCCAAATCTGAAAATTTTCCTCCACGGGGATACTTTCAAAAACACTTTGTCACCAACTTGATACTCGATCTCTTTTCTTTTTAAATCTACATAAGACTTTTATCTGTCTGAAGCTGCTTTTAAACAATCTCTGATAAGTTTTACTTTCTCTTCCGTTTCTTTGACTAAATCAACCCCGTAAATCTTATTTTCCTTAAGCTTTGTCCAATACAAAGGCGTACGACACTTACGTCCATACAAAGCTTCAGAAGGAGCCATCTTCAAACTCGACTGGTAACTATTATCATAGGCTAACTTTACCAACGGCAAATATTTCCCCCAACTGCCTTGAAATTCTAAAACACAACATCTAAGCATATCTTCAAGTAGCTGAATAACTCTCTCTGACTGACCATCGGTCTGAGGATGGAAAGCTGTACTGAAGTTCAACTTTGTACCCAAAGCTTCCTGCAATTTCCTCCAAAATCGCAAAGTAAATCTCAGATCTCTGTCTGAGATAATCGATAACGGTACCCCATGTAGTCTGACTATCTCTGAAACATACAATTCAGCCAACTTGTCAAGTGAATAATCCATACGAATCGGAATAAAATGAGTTGACTTCGCTAACTTATCAATCACAACCCATACTGCATCTTTCTTTTTCAGTGTCAACGGCAACCCTGCTACAAAATCCATGGTAACTCGGTCCCATTTTCACTCAGGAACTAACGCAGGCTGCAATAAACCTGAAGGTACCTGATGTTCGGCCTTTACCTGTTGACAAATCAAGCATCTAGAAACAAATTTTGAAATATCTCTTTTCATTCCTGCCCACCAGTATATTTTCTTTAAATCGTTATACATCTTTGTACTACCTGGATGAATAGACAAAGAACTGCTATGTGCTTCCTGTAAGATCTTTCGAATAAACTCATCATTCTTTGGTACACATAATTTGTCTCTGAGCATCAAACAACCATCAGAACCAATCTGAAAATCAGACTCTATTCCCGACTCGCATTGAGCTATTTTAGCTTGCAACTCACTGTCATTTTTTTGAGCTTCATAAATTTCTTTGAGAAACATCGGTTTAGCCATCAACTCAGCTAAAATGGAACCATCATCAGATAAAGCCAAACTGGTATTCAAAGCTCTCAATGCAAATAAAGATTTTCTACTCAAGGCATCAGCAACAACATTTGCCTTACCCGGGTGGTAATCGATCACTAACTCATAATCTTTAATCAACTCTAGCCATTTTCTTTGCCTCAAGTTCAAATCTTTCTGAGTCATCAAGTACTTCAAGCTTTTATGGTCAGTAAATATTCGGCACGTTTCACCGTACAAGTAATGTCTCCAGATCTTCAACGCAAATACAATGGCAGCCAGCTCTAAGTCGTGCGTCGGATAGTTTTTCTCATGTGGCTTTAACTGTCTGGAAGCATATGCGATGACTTTATCTTCTTGCATAAGTACACAACCCAATCCATTCAAGGATGCATCACTGTAAATCGCAAATTCTTTACCCGGTTCTGGTTGTACTAAAACAGGAGCTTCAGTCAACAATGCCTTTAACTTGTCAAAACTCTGCTGACACTTTTCAGTCCATTCAATCTTGACATATTTCTGCAACAACCTTGTCAACGGGGTAGCTATCATGGAAAATCCCTTTACAAATCATCTGTAATAACTTGCTAATCCAAGAAAGCTTCTAACCTCTGATACATTTCTAGGAGGCTTCCAATTAACAATTGCTGAAATTTTACTTGGATCAACTTTAATACCATCACCTGAGACAATGTGTCCAAGGAATCCAACTTCTCGAAGCCAGAACTCACTTTTCCTAAACTTGGCATAAAGCTTATTATCTCTCAAAATCTGTAAAATGGTTCTCAAATGCTCGGCATGTTCAATCTCATCACGAGAATAAATTAGAATATCATCAATGAACACAACTACAAATTTATCCAAGTAAGTTTTAAAAAATCGGTTCATTAAATCCATGAAAATAGCAGGAGCATTAGTCAAGCCAAATGGCATCACAAGAAACTCATAGTGACCATACCTAGTTCGGAAAGCAGTCTTCGGAACATCTGACTCTTTAACTCTCAACTGATAATAACCGGATCTCAAATCTATCTTGGAAAACACAGTAGCTCCCTTCAATTGGTCAAATAGATCATCAATTCTACGCAGTGGATATTTGTTCTTTATAGTTACTTTGTTAAGCTGCCGATAATCTATGCATAATCTCATCGAACCGTCTTTTCTTTTCACAAAAAGCAATAGTGCACCCCACGGAGAACAACTAGGCCTTGCAAAACCTTTATTTGTTAATTCCTGCAACTAAGCTTTCAATTCTTTCAATTTCAATGGGGCCATTCTATAAGGAGCAATAGAAATAGGAGTTGTACCTGGAATCAAATCAATACCAAATTCAACTTCTCTAATAGGAGGCAAACCTGGCAATTCTTCTGGAAACACATCTAAATACTCACGTACCATTGGTACTGATTCAATTTTCAACTCCAGATCTCTAGTGTTCAATACAAAAGCAAGATAAGCTTCACACCCTTTTCTCAAACATTTCTGAGCAGACATAATAGAAATCATAGCGAGAGAACCATCTGACTCATCTGAATGAACCCAGATAATATCACAATTTTCACATTTCAACTCAATGTATTTCTTTCCATAATTCACTATCATATCATGGGCAATCAACCAATCCATACCAAGAATCACATCAAACTCATCAAATGGCAATAGATGAGATCGGCCAGAAAATAGTGACCTTTAATCATCAAAGGGCAACTCTTACATACTTTATCTACTAACACATACTGGCCTAATGGATTTGATACTTTAATTACAAATTCAGTAGATTCTATAGGCATGTTCATATTAGGCATCAATCTCATACAAACATAGGAATGGGTCGAACCCGGATCAATCAAAGCAATAGCATTAGTATCATAGAGAGAAAATGTACCCGTAATCACATCAGGGGAGGATGCCTCTTCATGAGCACGGATAGCGTATGTCCTTGCGAGTGCTCTAACATCTGGTCTAGCAGCTGAGTCTCTGGGCGTACCTCTTTTACTTGCTCCAACTCCTAGATTCCTCTGTGGTCTGCCTCTAGTAGGAGCATTTCCCGATCTCGCACTCGGCATTACTTCTTTTTTAACTGTTTCGGGACAATCCCAAATATAGTGATCTGGTGCACTACATCTAAAGCAAGCATTTTCATTTGCTCTACACTCTCCAGGATGATGTCTACCGCATTGGGCACATACTGGCCTAGGTGGTCGAGTACTACCTATACTTGTGACTGTAGTAGTCTGAGCTCTTGGACCCTCAAATCTTCTACCTCTGTTTCGGCTAGAATACCTGGTTGAAAAATTTGATACACTAGAGAACTCTATAGGCCTCTTAGATGTAGACTGAAATGATCTGCTCATTTGCCTTTTCTTCGTGTCTTGCACTTCAATTTCAACTTTGCCCTTCTCTTTTTCTTTTAACAAATCTTCTGCCTTACAGGCTCTTTCAACTAGAACAACAAACTCTTTGATTTCTAAAACACCCACTGACACTCGAATATCATCATTGAGCCATCTTCAAACCTCTTGCACATATTGGCTTCGGTGGATACAAATCCCGAACATATTTACTAAGTCTAACAAATTCACGTTCATACTCGGTCACAGTCATCTTACCTTGTTTTAACTCAAGAAACTCTTTTCTTTTTTTATGTATAAACCTCTAACTGATATACTTTTTACAGAACTCCTCCTGGAAGAAATCCCAAGTAATTCTCTCACTCGGTACCATTGACACAAGAGTCTTCCACCAATGATAGGCTGAATCTCTGAGAAGTGAGACAACACACTTCATGCATTCTTTAGGTGTACAGGATAATTCATTAAAAACTCTGATAGTATTCTCGAGCCAAAATTCATCTTTCCCTGCATCATCATCTTTAATAGCCCGAAACTCTTCAACCCCTTGTTTTCTGATCTTATCAACTGGTGGTCTTTCTCTTATAACTATACCTGCGACTGGGAAGCTACATGGGGAACCTGAGAATCATGAAGGGGGTGGAGGTCTAACAGCTGGATTCGTATGAACGAACTCGGCAAACCAATCATTCATAGCTTGAAAGAAGGCTTCTCGAGCCCCTCCTCCCTGACTAACTGATACGGGCCTTTCACTACTATCGAGTGGCACCGTCCCTTCTGCAGGAGCGGGCGCATTACTCTCTACATCATCTACACCAGCTCGTTCGGGATCTATAACTATAAAAGAAAACATTTTAAAATTGTCAAGAGTCGTCACACTATGAAAATATAAGTATGGCATGTATAGCTAGACTCTTATTCACACTGACTGTTTCGAGAAACCACTAAAAATGCTCTGATACCAAAAAATGTCACACCCCTCACCAAGACCATTTTTGGAGTTGAGTATGGGGCGTTACTTGACTTAACTTATTAGTTCGGGGTATAAAAATTTTCTTTTAAAATTTATTTCACTGTTTACCATAATGTTTTGCCCCTGCGTAGCAGTCACTAATTTAACTATAACTCGAGTTAAAAAACTCAAAATTTAGATCCGTAATTTTTCCTGAAACTAGACTCACATATTATCTTACCATAAAATTTTAAAAAATTTTGGCTTAGCCAATTAGTACATTTTATTCATTAAAGTCTCCCCTATTTTACTGCTTGACGGTTCTGACCTTTATTCACTAAAAATCAATTTTCTCATCGTATGATTTTCATATGGTGTTATCACTTGTTTCTATAGAAAATAGACTCACTAAGGAATCTATACATATAAATTATAACACATAATTATTTTTTAAAAATTTTTAATGATTTTCTAAATTAAAAATACTCCAAAAATCATTCTGAACCTGTCTAACCAAAATTCAAATATCTCAGAATATAAAATTCTTTTACCCACACCGTTATTTTTCTATGAAAATAGACTCGATAAGTTTTAATTCTATATATCATTAACTCTCTAATTAATTTTATACTATCCTTCGTTATTTTTCAAAGTCACATCACTGCTGCTGTCACAAAACTGTTTCATTGCAAATTTATACTCTTTCATATTTTCTAGGTATAAACTATCACCTAGGCATTCATAACACCACACGTGTTCTTAATTAGCCATTTCAATAGCTAACCATTAGCCATATCATATAAACACACTCAAAATGACTAAGTCTATATACATGCCATAGCTTTATACGTTTCGAAATCACATAATACTAAGATGTTTGTAGATAGTGTGAGACAAACTCTGACGTCTTTGTGATCCTCGAACTGACTTGGGGATACTATAAAAATAAGGAAAATAAAGAAAGTAATCATTAAGCTTAGTAAGTTTACAAGTAAATAAATAACAACATTTATCATAAACAATCATACTCATAAATTTCATCAAATATTAGAATCATTACTCGCTTCTTTACTTACACACTTACTTGTTTACTTACTTGCTTCCTTAAATAACTCATGATTATAACTTCTCCCTTGCTGAAATTTCTTTCTCAACTGGTAACTGGGATATTCTCAATCCTTATAACTCACCTGAATTTATTATTATGCTTTTATTTGAACTTTCATGTGACATGGTCTATTTACTAGCTCGTTGAATCACTTGGAATACTAAGGGTACTCGGGTCTCTTGTCTCATAATACATGCCAAAGCTATGTCCCAGACATAGTCTTACATGAGATGTTTTCTATACTGCCAATGCCATATCCCAGATATGGTCTTACGTGGGAGTTCTCATATCAGTGCCCATGCCATGTCCTAGACATGGTCTTACGGGGGACCTCTCATTTCGGTGCCAACACCATGTCCTAGACATGGTCTTACATGGGACCTCTCATAATCTCAATGATGCCAATGCCATGTCCCAGACATGGTCTTACATGGGATCTCATTCCCTTAATGTCATGACATTTGTATCCGATACATTCTTAATGTTTCAACGGGGCTTTTATCACTGATTCTCTATCATCTCATACTTAAGTCAACATTAGATATTTTCATGAAATAAATACATAATTGCTGAAAAATAAAAGCATTAATAATAATTATCAAAGTATTGCATTTATTTACCGTAAACTTACCTCGGTACAAAATATGACCAAATCTATCAACTTAGTCTTCATCCTTTTTCTTTCCTCGGTCTAACTCCAGATTTTCTTCTTCTTGATCTATAATAGCAAATTTATCTTATTTAATACTCAAATTCATCAAAATAATCCTTGACTCGAACTTTGGAAAAATTACGATTTTTCCCCTAAACTTTTGCATAATTACAATTTTACCCCAAAGCTCAGGAATTAAAATTCATCCCTTATTCTTATGTTTTATGACATGCTGAACATTTTTCCCTTTTATGGCAACATCAAATTCCCACTCTAATACTTACTTATGAACATTAGGTATTTTTACTGATTTTGTCGTTTTACTCGTTTTCACTTAAAATCGCTTAGCAAAAGTTGTTTAACATAATTCCAAGCTTCATATTCTACCATAAAACATCAAAATAAACACATTTCACCTATGGGTATTTTTCCAAATATGAACCCTAGGTTAAATTATTGCTAGAATAAAATAAATCAAGTTACCAGGGATTCAAAAACGTAAATAACATTAAAAACGGGGCTTGCAATCACTTACTATGGAGCTTGGAAGCTTGAAAACCCTAAATATGGCTTCCCCCTTGCTAATTTCGGCCAAATGATGAAGATGACCCCAATTTGCCAACTTTTTCCCTTTTAATTCATTTTAATTACCAAATTACCAAAATGCCCCTAACTTAAAATTTTCCTATTTCACTTATCTCATGTCCATTTTTTTCCATAACCTAACCAATGGTTTAATTACCATATAAAGACCTCCAATTTAAAATTTCATAACAATTGGACACCTCTAACATGTAGAACTCAACTTTTGCCCTTTTTACAATTTAGTCCTTTTGACTAAATTGAGTGCCCAAATGTCAAAATTTTTGAACGAAATTTTCAAAAAATAATTCCGTGAAATTTTAGGATATAGAAATATAGTAAAAATAAATTTTTCCTCATCGAATTTGTGGTCCTGAAACCACTATTTTGATTAGGCCCAAAATCGGGATGTTACAAAACGTGTGGGTAGATTTATGATTGGGACTAATTCTAAGTGAGACCTCTACAAAGGGAGCGTATAGTTTTGATCTACATTAAGGTGTGGGATCTTTAACTAATGTCATGTGATGAGTATTTATTTGTATTATATTAGTATGTTATTAACTGTTTATGTGTGGGTACGCTAAGTACTCATAAAGAGGGTTGAAAACCCTATCAAGGAGAACCCAAGTAAGTGACCCTATTCGCTATTCATGAAAAGTATATTGTGTGATGTGTTGATATTATGTGATTGTGATGTTTGTGAAAATTGCATATATGTGATATTGATATATGTGTAGATCTCATTCTCATGACATATAATGTATGTCTTGTGTGTTATCGTTATGATTCCGTTATGCGATTATGAAAATATGAATATGACCTTGTGATATGTGAACCTATGTGTAAAGCATGTTTACAACATGTTAATGAGAATTGGTTAAAATGAGAAAATGGTCATATCATATGCATGGGGTGGGATTTGTTAAAGAAAGAAGATATGTGGCAGTTTATCTACAATTATGAGATCGTTTATTGGAAATTATGTCGTGGCTTGTCCACGAGTGGTGTGTTATTGGATGAACGAGTTCTGGGAAACTCGATATTAGTGTGTAGCAGAAATGAATAGGAAATTTTTATAAGTTGTGCCTTATTTTTAAATATGCATCGATATGATCATGCATAAGTATCTGTGTTATAATCTATGAATTTAATGATGTTTGATACATTGCAATTGATATATAATTTGATATATATGTGAATTCATTTATCTTGATCTCACATTAAGTCATTTAAAGCTCACCCACATTACTTGTTTGTTTCAAATAATCCTCGTGGTTAGGACTCGGATTCGATCACCAGATAGGCTCTCGGAAATATGATTTTTATGTTTATGGACTTATACTTTATTTTGGGACTTTCATGGACTTTATAATTTTTGCTTCGAATTTTTTTTTTGGACTTTGGATTATTTTGGTTTTGGATTTTTCTGCAATATTTAGGTTTTAAAATTATCATTTAAAATATTGTGACATTGACAATTTACGATGGATTTTTCATAACTAAGTCAAACAAGGCCAAACAAAGGTGTTTTCAAAATTCAATACTTTGTTTTCAAAACTCAACACTATCTGCTCACAAAATTGATATTTTACAAGACATATATTAACTCTATGTTTCAAAAATGACAAACGAGTTTTAAATATGCAAATTATCCGCTGCGATGTTTTAATTGAAGTACAACATTTTCTGAAAAGTATCAAAACTACAATTTTCTAAAGATAAACAATTTCAAACAAAATTTGGTTTTCTCAAATAAGTTACATTTTTAGCAACACCAACCTTTAAGAGAAAATAGTTAAATGATTTCCTGTGCCATCAATATGGCCAATGTGATCTTCGAGATTTGATAATAACGTCTAGGCCGAGTTTAAGGGTTACAAAAAGTGGCAGAATACAAAATCAATCAAGTACCTATAGTTATAGAATATGTTGATGTTTTCCCTTAAGAATTTTTAGGACTACCACCGATTAGAGAAGTTGAATTTGTAATTGAACTTGTGCTGGAAATAGCTCCAATTTCAATAGCTCCGTATAGAATGGATCCTACCCAGTTGAAAGAGTTGAAAGCACAGTTGCAAGAATTATTAGATCACGGATTTATTTGGCTGAGCGTGTCACCCCTGTTTTGTTTGTGAAAAGCAAATATATGTTACCTCGTATTGATGATTTGTTCGATCAGTTAAAGGGAACTACGGTATTTTCAAATATTGATTTGCGATCCAAAATATTACCAGTTTTGAGTTAAGACTGCATTCAGAACTCGATACGGTCATTACAAATTTTTAGTGATGTCATTTGGTTTGACTAACACACCTGCATCATCCATGGATTTGATGAATTGGGTGTTTCAACCATATTTGGATCGTTTTTTTGTGGTGTTTATAGACGACATTTTATTTACTCGTTGAATGAGTTAGATCATGTTGAGCATTTGAACTTAGTATTGCAAGTTTTGCGCGAAAAACAATTATATGCAAAATTTAGTAAATGTAAATTTTGGTTGCGAGAAGTTGGATTTCTAGGTTACGAAATTTCTGCTGATGGAATCCGTGTTGATCCGAATAAAACATCTTTGATTGTTGATTGGAAAATTCCAAAGAATGTTTCTGAAGTTTGTAGCTTCTTGGGCTTAGCGGGATATTATCGACGTTTTGTTAAAAACATCTCCATTTTAGCATATCCGATGACTAAGATATTGCAAAAAGATGTTAGTTTTGTCTGGACCGATAAATGTCAAATTTTTTTTTGAGAATATAAGCTAAATAAGCTTCACACCCTTTTCTGATCAATTTATGAGCTAAAATTGTCGAAATCACGTTTGTCGCACAATGGGTCCCACTCGCCTTAATACAAATAAATTCACCACTATGACATTTCAAACTAACTTGTTTTCTTCGACAACTCACCATCGCATCATGTTCAAACAACTAGTCCATTACCAAAATAAATCAAATTTATCAAATGGTAATAACATCAAATTAGCAGGAAAGTCATAACCCCAAACTTTCCGCGAACATGATTTGCAAATCTGATTAACTAAAACACACTGACCAAGTTGATTTGTTGCCTTAACATTGTACTCAGTTGACACAACAAGTAATTTCTTTTTGTCTACTAATGCAGTGTATATATAATAGTGTGTTGAGCTAGGGTCAATCAATGATATACATCAATATAAAAAAAAGAGAAAGTACTAGCAATAATATTCAGAGTAGAAGCTTCTTCTCGAGCTCTAATTGTGTACACTCTAGCAGGTGCTCTAGCTTTAAATCGTTCAGTTGTATCACCAGCCTTTCCTCGACAAGTAGTAGCATTCCTACCATTTCTCGGCCTTCTGCCTCTTTGTGATGTAGCTTCAGGCTTGCTAGATTGATTTCACAAATCACCTTGACGCTTTGGACAGTCATTGAGAAAATGACCAAGATATCTACATTGAAAACAAGTTTCTAACTTAGATCGACATTCACCGGAATACTTTTTTTCGCATTCCTCACAAATAGTCTTCTCAACATTTCTCACACTACCAACACTAGCAAGTGGTGAATTAATAGATTTCAAGTTACTCTGTCTTGTTCTATCTCTACTAGTAAACTCTGAAGGAGCAGTTGATCGATTTGCATAATTTTTTAGCTTCTTTCACGGAAAAGTCTGAGCTAATTTAGATGACCCTCGTTTGTTGAAATCTCCAGATCTCAAATCAGACTGTTGTTTACTCTTACAGATTTCTTTAATTTTCTTAGCTCGTTCTGAGAGTTCTACAAATTCACTTAATTTCAATGTTGCAGCCGACATCTGAATTTCATTGTTCAAGCCATCTTCAAATCTATTGCACATATCTTCTTCATTTGATACGATATTATGAGCATACTTTCTTAACTGCATAAACTCCTATTCATACTTAGCTACAGATCAATTACCCATTTTCAACTCAAGAAACTCTTTCTTTTCCTTGTTAATGTACAACCAACTAACATATTTCTTCCTGAATTTTATCTAAAAAAAGTCCTAGTTAATATGATCACTGGATGTCATTGTAGTTAAAATATCCCACCATGAATATGCCTCATCTTTCAACAACAAAACTGCACATCTAAAACAATCTTCTGGAGTACACATCAATTTTGAGAAAACTCTTTTCGTATTTACTAACCAAAACTAGGCTTTTGAATGATCATCATCAACTTTACCTCTAAATTCTTCCACTCCACATTTCTGAATTTTATCTACCGAAAGGCGAGGGACTATTGTAGACATAGGGTTTTGAGGACATGGAGGTACCAAAGGAGGCATTGTAGGGGGTGGAGGTTGCAAAGTCATAGGGTTCGCTCGTTTAAACTTACTGAACCATTGATTCTTATATCGAAAATACACTTTTCATTTCATCACCAAATGATTGTAGAACTGATGCACTATGACTTGTTTCCGGGTTGGAAGCTTGAACATTACTCTCAACTTCATTAACTATGGCCCGGTTTGATTCGGTCAACATCTTTTATCTATAAGAAAATACAATGTTAGAAAGGATCAAAAGCGTCACACTATCGCAGGGTATATGTGGCATGTATATTCTAGACCCATTACACGCTACATTAGTCCTAGAATCAATTAAACCGTAGCTCTAATACCACTAAATGTAACACCCCTAACTCGTCTCCATTACCGAATTAGGGTTACAAAATGTTACTAAGCAAAACATTAAAATTTCTTCTATAAAAATTAATACGACCTTAATGTAACTCCATAAACATTGACTAAACCATAAAACACAACTTCACATATCGGATTTGTTGTTTCGAAACTATAGTTTCTGACACCACTAAAAAACAGGATATTACACTACCAGTGACTAGGTTGAGACCACAATGATCGCGTAACATGGACGACCAGCAAGCTTCATGGCCAGTAGCAAGTTATCAAAGAGTGTTCCCAAGTCTTAGCTTTTTTTTTCATTTCTTTTTTGGGGCCGGGGGTGGAGGTTGGGTTTATATTTATAGTTTCAATATTGAGAGAGGGATTGAACATTAGTTTTTGAAGTGTCTACACAGGACTTAAACCACTTGCTTATTGGATCCTATGTGTAGTAAAATTTGTAGGAATAGAAGAGCATGGTCGGTAATGATACACCCGCAAATCAAAGGTGTTGGCCGGTCGCCAATTATCAAAATGCATTCCTTTTATGATTTCGACTTTTCTTGTTAATCATATTTGTCATAATGAATCTTAATAACAGTCATCAAATTCGTAATCACGATAAACACAACCGAACCGTAAATGTGCTTAAGAGTAATCGCAGCTTTTACTAATCATTTCCAAAAAGTATGGATAAACATAATTGAATACTGCTACTGCAGCTTCTCAAATGCATCTGTTTCATGATTTTAGACTAAAAAAGCATCCAAACTTATTTTGTTTTTCACATGGGTCATCGAAATTGTCTTCTTCGTGGATACCTCCGACTCTTCAAGGTTTTGTCACCTTTCGGTGTTGGCTTTAAATATTCAAATCCACATCTTCATACACAACTAAATGCACTTTGCAAAACAAATATAAATTCATCTAGCTAGATCCATTCACATCCATTCTGCAAAACGCATTTCTGCAAATTCAAGTCAATAATTCTCTCAACTCTTGAGATCCATTCATCTGAAGTTTGAAGAAATGCATAACATTGCCAGTGTGTTCAAAAGGGAGGCTGAGAAGGTGCTCCAAAGATAAATGAGCAGAAGCTAAAGTCGAATCCTTGAGAATGTTGTGTCTTTAGAATGAATGATGACTGAGTCACTGATATTTTGGTAGACAGGCCAGATCATAATTTTCATACAACTAAACAGTGCTCGTTGCAGTTTAGTTGCTAGTTCGAAACAACATTGGCCACGGTCCAGAAGTTTAAAACATCCTTGATATAAGTATGCCACAGTTTAGCAACTAAACTACATTCAGACCATTTCACAACTCCTTTAACAGCGTAAACATTATTTTTTATGGAAATGCTACCCACTACAAAAGACATACATTCCATAACAGAACCATGATATATGTAAAAACAAAACAAAACAAATGCGCAGGTAGTATGAAATACTGCACCATTTAACTATCAAATACCACAGGCAAATGCACAATTATATAGCAGATAAGTAACATTTACCAGACTGTCAGCTTGGTAGAAAAACATAATACAGAAACGCAGAAGGTTTGTTTCTTGAACAGCTTTGAGACAGACTTCAGAACAGTATATCCTTACAGAAGCCTCAATAACAAGCATTACAGCTTTTACCGAATCACATCAGTAAAAACAAGAAAAATGTCTCAAAGATATCGGTTCTTTTCTTTTTAAAGTCAGACCAAAAAGGCACCGGAAAGGTAACAGCTCCTCAAACAGGCATTAAAAGTCCCCTTGAATGTTTTTCTACCTCAACCTACAAATTGAAATATAACAAGTGTGAGGATGAAGTTCAATATACAGACACCCACCAAGACTATCAAAACAGAGAATGATTTTTAACTTTAATATATTAAATAAATATTTTTTGACTGTTTAAATAAATTGTTAGATATGTGAAAGCTTCTGCGTGTGTGGGCGTCTGACAGAAAGAATTATAATCCTAGTTTGCCACAGGTTCAATTTATGTGTAGAGCTACATAGAAGCAGTGAAGACTAGTCTACAATGGGAAATGACACTCATCAGAAATCGTCAATTGGAGAGGCAGAGCTACAAGCACGGGATTTCTTCAAGAAATCCCATATTAGATTATATCAAGCTTTGTGACTGCAATTTCCCCAATCTAAATTAAATTTAAATAAGCTATGAAGAAAAAAAGACAAATGTAACACCTCAAATGCATTCTTCAGATGATCAAGTTCCTTATCCAGGTCATTGATAGCCTGATTATATGCTTGCATTGGAGAAGACTGACTGGTCGTGTGGATCTAAGAAATTGCATCAAATTGGTTAAACCCAACTGGAACCGGATAAATCCAAAGATTAATAGCATTTAGTCCTATCCAACAAAGAAAAGACTAACCCTAACAAGGATTTTGTACTGCAGAGGGTGAGGAAGCTTGTAGCCAGCAAACAAAACATTCTCATCTCTGTGCAATTGCCTGATTGTTTATCAACGTTAACAATAAGGGGGAAAGAAAAAATAATTAGGAGGTTAATCCAGCAAAATAAGCAAAAAAAGAGAGGAAACTTGAAAGGAAGAAGATAGTATGCTGCGTACATTCGAAGGATGTTGCCAATAGTGTGGTCTTCTCTCTCGATGGTGAAGGTCGCCGCATTTATGATCTTGGTGTCTCTCTCGTAAGAAACCCTAAAATTTCAACCAACGAATATGTAACAGATATGAGAGGAATTAGGGAAAGAGATGAAGGGATTAAACAGCCTACTTTTTAGTCCCCTCAGGGACGACGAATCTCTCGTAGCGGTCGGGGGCGTTCATGGCTTTACCGTCTTCTCCTCTGCAACCTCGGCGCCGGCTTTATCAAATATAAATATTACCAACATCCATCATAATTTATCTATGCCTATAATAGTAGGGATAATGAGAATTCATCCTTCTACTTTAACAAACCTTTCAATGTGGTATCTCTATTTTTAATTTATCCAATTTGATACCTGAATTTTTATCTTGTCTATCATTATGGTACCTTGGTTTAACAGTATTAACTTCTAAAACAAGATGACTTGTGATCAACAAAAATAGTTCCACGCAACGTTATAGGTAGAGTGAAGAACTTAAATGGTGAAAAAAGAGGGACTTGGAATTAAATAACTCTTAATTTTTTTAACCAGAAAAACTTATAAAATAATTTTTTATTGTAAATTGGCATGCATTTATTACTAAAAAGTTGTTAGACAACAAAAATAATCGTGACCCTCGATCATCTAAATAAACAAGAATTAAACAACCTTTCTTTCCCCTCACAACCCACACCAAATGCCATATACCGCTTTTGATACCCAAAACCGGCATTGAATCGCTCCAATCTAAAGCAATCTAACCCTGCTAGCTATAATCGAATCTTTTAGTCTCCTCTGTCACCATATTGATGGACCTCAATTGACTTGAAGAGTGGACTGTCCCTCCTCCTCCACTAGTCCCTAAATCATTGTCAAGCCATCCTCCACCCACTAAACATCACATTTCTAGTGAAACCCCTCTTTGGCCAACAAGTGAGAAACCCGATTACCCCTCGCTCCCCATATGTGGTTACTAATTTTGATCAATCAATGCATGTCACTCGGAGCTTCATTATAACCACCAAAGAATCCCCCTCAACCTCCACTGCCTAAAATCCCAACTTCTGTGTAAATCTAAGAGCCTAGGTACCAACCAATGCCTCTACTACCAACACATTCGATACATATCTATTCCATAGGCAAGCTACTCCCATTATTAGACTAGTGTTATTGCTAATGAAAATTGACGTACTCGCTGCCTCCAACTCTTTGTAAAAACTTGCATCAAAATGCTCTGAGGGAGACCACCACACCACCATCTCCTCTGTCGCTTATTCAATTCATTCCCCAATCAACAGTTCTAACTCACGGACAGACCCCAAAATGAAGGTAACAATTTCAGTCTCAGATTGCTGTTTTCCTTCATGTAGTAGTTTATTTCTCGAAAGCCAAATTGCTCAGATTGCAATTATGACTATTAATTTTTGCTGGTTACTACTCCCAGAAAATAACCGTTGAACCTAATTAGCCATAGAGTCCTCTATTTGATTCACCCTCCAATTAATTCCAAGTTCCTACCAAACCTATAGAACAAGTGGACAATCACAGCTTGCATGTATATTGGTTTCAGAGTCCTCACCATATCTGGGGCAAATTGCATTCGTCTATATTCTTCTTTGATACATATTGGAATTCGTAGGCACAAAATTATTTATAAATTTCTATACTATAATTTTCATTTTTCTGGTCATTCGATCTGCCATAATTGTTTATATATACTCTTAGTTTCTTGATGGATTGAACTATAATTATCCTTCTCAGTATCGGGAAATCCCTTAAGCAAGATCTTGTACCCACTTTGTACTGTGTACTCACTAGAGCTTTCCGAACACCATATCAATCCGTTCGTAACTCCTGGTAGCACCAGTTGTATACTGAGGATTCTCCTTTCCTTCTGGTAATCAAACATTGATAACACCATATCTTCCTTCCATGTCCGACTCTGTTCATCAATTAAATCTGCCACCTTTACTATTCTATTAACCCGGGGTGAACTCACTTTGTAGGGTCTATCGTTTGGCAGCCAAGGTATATTCTACACTAAAATTTAACTTCCATCGCGGACCAATCAACTACATCCTTTCATCAGAAGTCCCTTCACCACCCATATACTCCTCCATACTATTGAAGGTTGACTCCTTAACTCATCTTCTAAGAAATCGTTATTCTCATAGTATTTTGCTTTTAGTACTTGTGCCACCAACGAATACAGTTTACACACTAATTGCTATCCTTGCTTGGCCAAAAGCGATATGTTAAATTTTTCTAGATTGTGCAATCCCATGCCCCTCACCTCCTTTAATTCATAGAGGTCCCCCTAAGAACACCAATGAATACTACGCTGCGATTGAGATTTCTACCACCAATATCTGCACATAATCAATTCAAATTCATTGCAAAACGAGCTCGATAATTAAAAACATGACATTATATATGTAGGAATAGCCTGCAAATTGACTTAATAAAAATCGTTTTCCCACCTAGTGATAAACATCGGTTACACCAACCAATAATCCTTTCTCTAATCTGATATTTTGTACTTTGAAAGACCATCTTCTTGTTTAGTCCTACTACAATTAGTATCTCCAAATATTTCTTTAGATCCACCAAGCTTTGTAGTCGTAATGTCCCTACCATCATCTTATGAGTTTCCTCATCAACGTTCGAGCTAAAGCAAATAAGGGATTTATTAAAATTCACCATTTGCCCCGAATGTTCCTCATACTCTTTTAAAATATTATTCATATTCTCCGCCCCGACTGATGTTGCCTCTCAAAAAATCAAGCTATCATCAAAATAAATAAATAAATGGGACACCATCGACCCTGATCAAGATGCCTTGACCCCTTTCACCAAACCGTCTCAACGCGTAAATCGCAGTAATAACGATAAACCCTCACTACAAAAAAGAAAAAAGAAGGAAATGACTCATTCTACTGCAAAACCTATCTTCAAATAATCTCCTCTACCAAGTGTCATTAAACATGATCATAAGTCTTGCTCATGTCAAGCTTCAGTACAAATTAGCCCCCTCGACCACCTCTCTTCTTGAAAGAGTGCAGCAGCTCAAAAGCCACCACAACATTATCTGCTATAAACCTTCCTGGCATAAAAGCACTCCGTGCCTCATTTATACAATGGGGCATAATCAGTTGCAGTCTATTTACAATGGTTTTAGAAATAATTTTAAATAGAACATTACATAAGCTAATTAGCCGAAAATAAGTCATATTACAAAGGCTAACCTACTTTGGTATAAGTACAATGTTGGTGTCAGTTATATTAGACATAGGCAACCCATCATTCAGTATGTCTCAGCAGAATTTACTAACCTCATCATCAACAATATGCCAATATTTTTTATAAACAAGATGACATGTGATCCACAAAATAGTTCTACATGATGCTATAGGTAGAGTGAAGAACTTAAATGGGGAAAAAACGGGACTTGGAATTAAATAACTCTTAATTTTTTAACCCGAAAAACTTATAAACTACTTTTTTACTGTAAATTGACATGCATTTATTACTAAAAATTTGTTAGAGAACAAAAACAATCGTGACCCTTAATCATTTAAATAAACAAGAACTAAAAAACCTTTCTTTCCCCTCACAACCCACACTAAATGCCATATACCACTTCTGATACCCAAAACTGGCATTGAATCGCTCCAATCTGAAGCAATCTGACCCTGCTAGCTATAACTGAATCTTTTAGCCTCCTTTGTCACTGTATTGATAGACCTCAATTAACTTGAAAAGTGGACTGTCCCTCATTCTCCTCCAGTCCCTAAATCACCATCAAGCCATCCTCCACCCACTAAACTTCACATTTCTGGCGAAACCTCTCTTTGGCCAACAAGTGAGCAACCTGATTGCCCCCTCTCATGATATTCTGAATTTACATCTCTCAAAATCTAGCACAATCTGTTTCGCTCCTCACATGTGGTTACTAATTTTAATCAATTAATGCATGTCACTTGATGTAAACTCTAATTTATTTAGGTTTTTTCTAGTAGCTTTTAGCACCTTTTTACTTAAAAATAATACTAATCCTGAGTATTTGTTAATTAATTTAGTGAATTTTGTCTTAATCCTCAGAATGGACATGAATTTATAAAATATGAAAATTTGTGCTTATTACATGAATTTTATGCATAAATAAAATTATTTCATGTTATTTATTAATGTGTTATATTTAATTGTGCAATGGGACCATGAAGTTAATTTAATAAAGAGCTTATTATAAAGTTTCATGAACATGAGCTATTTATTTTCTATGTTGGACAACAAAACCATGCTAAACGGGTCAACAAGGTGTTATTTTGACCTAGTTAAAATGATGCTACATGGTGGACAAGTCTGATTATTTAATGGGTCACAGAACAGTCCAAAAGGGGGAGTTAAGCCCAAATTTGGCACAAGCATGTTGGCTACCCAAAAATCTGTTTTGGGATATTTACTAGAGGTCCCCACATTTGGAGATTCATTGGAAATCAACACACAAAGATAGTCCTTGAAACCATCTAACCCATGCTTAAATTTAACATGATTCTATACTCAAATAAATAAACCATCATCCACCTTCTTCAACAAAATGTGCTCGACCAAGCAATAGAGAAAATAGAGGGATTCCAATCTCTATTTTTAGTAAACTCTACCATCCACTTCAAGTATAAATATCCCCACTCATTCTCCATTTCAATCATCCCTTATCCCTACATCCCTCATTCTCCACATATCTCATTTCATAACATTATTCCATTCTCTTATTTCCTCTCTTCATTACCACGATAGCATCTCATATTTTATTTCTTAGCCAAAAACCTTGATAAGATTATCTCTTGGTCGACCACCTTGATGAGCCATTAGAAAAGGAGCAACGCAAGGACTGGAGGAAAACATCTTCAATCAGAGTTTACGAGACTACTGATTCGATAAAGTTTATTCTTCCTTTACTTTGTTATTTTTATTTTAACCATGTTTACAATGTACTTTTTTATCTTGTCATCAACAATGGTAGCTGAATTTTGTTTAGCTAGGATGATTGCATTTATTTAATGAAGTTTGTTTAAATCATGTCTATAGTGTTTGTGCCTCAATCGATCATGTTTTCAATGAAACTCAAGTATGTATTTCATTCATACGTGATTGGATGCATTAGAATTAGTTGAGAGATCCAAACCAGACGATGGCTAGTGGACACAATAATTGAAATGTGCATGCTTAATTTAGATCCTAACCTCACTAAATTAAGTAAAGGTTCATAATAACTTTAACGAGCTCTATTATCTTGCATAGTTTTTTTGGTTTATGTGATTAAATTGTTTCAAACCTAAACCATCCATGTTACTTTACATGAATCCTAAGAAACCATTAGTTTAGTATGATCACTAAAATGCATATTTTACTAAGAAAAAGATTTTGAAAGGACTTAATTTGGTTTCCAAACTCATGAAAGATCGAGTTGCTATGGAATAATTTTCGAACACTGTGAAGCATGATAAAAATAAGCTAAGTTGAATGACGTAATTATCCTAGCCTATTCATGTTATTGATTGTTGAAGTTTGTGTTTTTGCTAAATTCATTCATACATTTCATTTCATACTTCGCATTTAGTTTAAATTGCATTAGGGATTAATCTTGCATCTAGATAATGTAATTTAGTTAATCACCCATCACTCAAGATATTGTATTTTTATTATCAAATTATTAACTTTAATTTTGCAATATATTGATTAACATACACAACCCCTGTGGAGACGATAACTCTTTTACTTACTTATTACTTGATAACGACTGTGTACATTTGCACAAACCAAGCATTACAAATTTTTGGCATTGTTTTCGGGGACTGTTGCCTTAATCATTTTTGTGAAATTATTCTTTTCAATTTGGTTGTTATTTCATTTTTATCTAACTTCTAACCTTACAAATTATTCTTTATTCTTTATTTTTTGTGATTTATTTTTAGGTGTTTATGAGCATAGATCGAATTATCGATTTATTACCTATAGACCCTGAGATCAAGCAAACATTTAAACAAAGAAGACGTGAAAGGTAAGCTCAAAGACAAGCCGAGATGGTCCTTGGAAATCAAAATGATGGACAAGGAAATGGAGCCAATCATGTGCACAATCTAATCCTTATTATTGATGATAGAGATCGTGCCATAAGACAGTATGCTGTGCCACTCTTCAATGAATTAAATTCGAGAATTAGGAGATTGGAGATTGAGGCATCGTAATTTGAATTGAAACTAGTAATGTTTCAAATTCTCCAAACGGTGGGTCTGTTTAGTGGATTGCCCATGAAAGATCCTCAACTTCACATTCGATAATTCATGGAGGTGAGCGATTCGTTTAAGATAGCCGGTGTGACTGAAGACTCATTAAGTTTGAAGTTGTTTCCATACTCATTGCGAGATCAAACACAAGCATGGCTTAATTTGTTGCCACCAAGTTCAATATCTACATGGCAAGAATTAGTAGAAAGATTTTCAGTTAAGTATTTCCCACCTAGCAAAAATGTTATGTTACGAAATGAAATAACCACTTTTCAACAATTGGATGATAAATCTTTGTACGAGGCATGGGAGAGATTCAAAGAATTACTTCATAAGTACCCTCATCATGAGATTCCACACTGCATCCAGTTGGAGACATTTTATAATGGTCTTAATGCACACACAAGGTTGATGGTAGATGCTTCTGTGAATGGTGCGATTTTGTCTAAGTCTTATAATGAGGCTTACGAGATCAATGAGAGGATCGCTAGTAACAACTATTAATGGCCAACAAATCGAGCAACTTCAGGAAGACGAGTAGTCAGAGTGCACGAAGTGGATGCACATATATCACTCTCAGCTGAGGTATCTTCAATGTTGAAATAGTTTATTGTTAATGATTTGATATTGTTTTGGCATATATTGTGGGGATGGTCATTCTTTTGAGAACTTTCCATCAAATCCCAAGTCGGTTTATTATGTAAGGAATTAACACTAAAATAGAAGTGGACACAAACCACAGTCCAACTTCTACAATCCTTCATGGCGAAACTATCCAAACTTTTCTTGGAGTAACCAAGAAAATGAACTGAACAACAGTTACATGCAGTATAAACCCAACCAGTCCCAAGGATTCAATCAATAAGGTCCAAAACCACAAGAAGTTGAGTCATCCAACAATTATGAGAACTTGTTAAAGGCGTACATGGCAAAGAATGATGTTTTAATCCAAATCCATGCAGCAACACTAAAAAATTTGGAAAACCAAATAGGCCAGTTAGCTACAGAGCTTCGTAACCAACTGTAAGGAGCCTTATCAAGTGATACAGAAAATCAAAGAAATTTCGGTAAGGAACATTGCAAAGTAGTTGCCTTACAAAGTGGTAAGACTTTGGAACTGAAGGAGGTTGTGAATGAAGATGAACCCATTGAAAATGAGGGAAGTCAACTAACAGTTGAAATTCCTACACCAGCTGAACCAGAACTTACAAAGTCTAATAAGGTAAAACCTAAACTAGTGAATTCTAAAAAAACTAACATCTTCTTTAGATGTAGATTTATCTCCTTAGAGAAGTTGTCTAATCCAACCCAAAGTTCTATCACCTCCATATCCTCAAAAGTTCTAGCTAAATAAGTAGAAACAGGAGGTACAATTCAAGAAATTTTTGGATGTTCTAAAGCAACTTCACATCAACATCCCATTGGTGGAGGCTTTAGAGAAAATGCCCAATTATGTGAAGTTCATGAAAGACTTCCTGTCTAAGAAGAAAAGATTTAGTGAATATGAGACTGTCGCTTTAAATAAGGAGTGTAGTATGTTCTTATAGAACAAGTTTCCTCTGAAATTGAAAGAACCTGGAAGCTTTACTATACCGTGTAATATTGGAGAATCTTACTGTGGTAAAGCTTTCTGTGACTTAGGAGTGAGTATCAAGTTGATGCCCAAGTTTATTTTCAAACTGATAGGAATAGGCGAAGTAAGACCCACTACTATGACACTTCAACTAGCAGGTCGATCTTTAACATACCTCAAAGGAAAGATCGAGAATGTTTTGGTAAGAGTCGATAAATTCATTTTTCCTGCTGATTTCATTGTCTTAGATTTTGAAGTAGATAAGTGACATCATCTTAGGGAAACCTTTCCTAGCCATGGTAAGAACATTGATTGATGTGTAAAAAGGAGAACTCATAACGAGAGTTTACGATGATCGGTAATGTTTAATGTTCTTAAAGCTATAAAATTTCCTAATCTGATGGGGGAATGTTCAGTAATGGAGGAGCTAGAAACCTTAGTTTCTATAGAATGAGAGAACTGCATCGATATCGATATCACTGTATCGCATAGCTCCAGCTGAATTAAAAGAGTTGAAAGCAGAGTTGCAAGAGTTGTTAGACAGAGGGTTTATTCAACTGAGTGTATCTCCTTGCGGTGCACCTGTGTTGTTTGTGAAGAAGAAAGACGGCTCTTTGAGATGATTGTGTATAGACTACAAATCGTTGAACAAAGTCACGATAAAAAATAAATACCCCTTGCCATGTATCTACGATTGTTTTGACCAATTAAAAGGTGCCACAGTGTTCTTGAAGATAGATCTCAGATCTGGGTATTATTAGTTGTGGGTTAAAGACTATGATGTGTTAAAGACTACTTTCAGAACTCGTTACGGTCATTATAAGTTTTTGGTAATGCCATTTGGTTTGACTAATGCCCCTGTTGCTTTTATGGATTTAATGAATCAGGTCTTTTATCCTTATCTGGATAGATTTGTGGTTGTGTTTATCGATGATTTATTGATTTATTCCAAGACAGAATTCAAGCATGCCCAACACTTACAAATCGTATTACAGAATTTGAGAGAAATACAATTGTATGCAAAGTTTAGTAAATGTGAATTCTGGCTTCGCGAGGTTGGATTTTTGGGTCACATAGTATTATTTGACGGGATTTGAGTTGATTCGAGTAATGTTTCTACTGTGACAAATTGGAAAACTCCAAAGAATATTTTTGAATTACAAAGTTTCCTAGGTTTAGCAAGTTACTACCGTTGTTTTGTTAAAAAATTCGATTATTGCTTCACCGATGACCAGACTAATATAGAAAAATGTCTAGTTTGTTTGGTTCGATAAGTGCCAACAAAGTTTTGATCAGCTGAAAAACATGTTGACAGAAGCTCCAATGTTGACTCAACCTGAGTCTGGGGTAGCATATGTTGTTTATAGTGATGCGTCTCTCAACAGTTTGGGTTGTGTGCTGATGCAGGCAGGGAAAGTTGTAGCTTATACTTTCGGCAGTTAAAGCCACATGAAAGGAATTATCTTACTTATGATCTCGAGCTGGCCATGATTGTATTCGGTTTGAAGATTTGGTGACATTATTTATACGGTGAGAAATGTCACGTGTTTACAGATCACAAAATTTTAAAGTATTTGATGACTCAGAAAGAACTAAATTTGAGACAGAGACGTTGGTCAGAGCTACTGAAATATTATGATTTGGTTATTGATTATCATCTAGGAAAGGCTAATGTGGTTGCAAATGCACTCAGTCGAAAGTTGTCATTGTTTGTACTTCAAGCGTTAAATGCTCATTTAACTTTGAATGAAGATGGTTCTGTACTGGTTGAGTTGAGAACTAAACCCCTGTTTCTACAATAAATTCAGGACTTACAAAATGATGATCCGAAGTTGAAATTGAAACAACAACTGGTTCTGAATAATTTGAGTTCTGAGTACAATATTGATGATGATGGTATGTTACATTATCATGATAGGATTTGTGTTCCGAATGATTTAGGTTTGAAAAGAGATTTCTATCTGAAGCACATAGCAGTACGTATTCTATTCATCCTAGTAGCACGAAGATGTACTATGATTTGAAACAAATTTACTAGTGGCCGGGTATGAAATGTGAAATTAGTGAGTTCGTAGCTAAATGTTTAATTAGTCAACAGGTAAAAGTAGAGCATCAGGTATCGTCAGGTTTACTACAACCTATTATGATTTTGGTGTGGAACTTAGAGCGTGTCATGATGGATTTCGTATCTGGTTTACCTGTAACTCCAAAAAATAAAGATTCGATCTGGGTGGTTGTTGACAGACTGACTAAATCGCCACACTTTATTCCAGCCAAAATAGATTTTTCACTTGAGAGATTAGCGAAATTATATATGTTTGAGATTGTGAGATTACACGGATTTTTGATATCTATTATTTATGATCGTGATCCCAGATTTATATTGAGATTTTGGAGCAAACTTCATGAGGCTTTAGGCACTAAACTCAATTTTAGCACAGCATTTCATCCTCAGATGGACCGATAATTAGAACGAGTGACACAAATTTTGGAAGATATGATTAGGTGTTGTATACTCGAGTTTGAAGGTAGCTGGGAAAAGTATCTACCGTTAGTTGAATTCGATTATAATAACAGCTATCAATCTAGTATAAAAATGAAACTGTTTGAAGCTCTTTACGGAAGAAAGTGTAAAACACCATTGTATTGGTTGGAATTGAGTGAATCCAAAATTGTGGGAGTTGATTTGATCTGAGAAACTGAATACAAAGTTCCAATTATTCAAGATTGTTTGAAAGTTGCATCTAATTGCCAGAAATCAAACACGAACCTGAAAAGAAAAGATATATAATATGTTGTTGGCGATTGAGTATTTCTAAAAGTTTCTTCGTGGAAGAAAGTACTACGTTTTGGCTAAAAAGGGAAGCTGAGTTTGAGATTTATCGAGCCATATGAGGTTGTTGAAAGAATCGACACTATAGCATACAGATTGGTTTTTCCCTAAATCGTAAAAGTCAAAAAAGTCAATCGCTATTAGTTTAAAGGTGTTAATTGAGTAAAGAATTATAATTAGGTGGCCTTATTGTGTAAATTAGCCATCCTAAAGAGAATGGGATGGTTGGATGCTTTAATTTCTTTTAATTCTAAAGTTTTATATGTTATTTTATTAATAAAATAAATAAAAGGTTAATAAAATAAAGAAAAAAATGATAGTTTTCTTCCCCAATTTGTTTTGTTCTTCACCGAACCACCATAGGAAAAGCTTCAAGCTTTGGTTCTTCTTTGAATAGATACTATACACCAGGTAGGATTCTAGAAAAGAGGAGGTAAGTCAATTTGACTGCTTAAGTACCAAGCTATTTCCAAATCTAATCCTAGACGTGTATATATCTATTGTCACACTTTATACTTCGCGACTTGTTCAATTTTATTAATGATTTCCATCTCTTGTTTTATTATGCAAAAATTCCTAATTAACTTTATCCTAAAATAACCTAAGAACATAAATAAAATAAAGTCGAGATCCCCCGTTTATTTATTTGTATATCCTTCCGAATACGACACATCTTTTGCTCCATCATTATTGTCTTTGCATGAATCGCTTCGCTCCTTTTTCGGTAATAGGTTCCATGGTTCAAATATGTAATCTGGAAACTCAGGCACAAAAATAAATGGGTCACTGTAAATTTTAGTAAGAGCACTTCTCATCGAGTCATCCCTTATTTTTGAGTATTTCCAGTAAGCTTTTTGCTGCCACTGCATATGTTGCATTATGCATTATGTCCACCTTACTAGGGACTTCAGCCGATTGCACTGGCTCGATCTCTGTAGGATCTTCTTCTTCTTCTTTTTTGGGATCCTCACTTTCTTCAACTCGTTGCTGTAGAACAAAGTCTCCAGCTATTCGATAAAGGTCTCAATCTGTGATTGTGCCTTGGCTATTTTCTGTATTCTTTACATTTGCAAGAATTTTAGCTTTCAATCACAGAATTGTTATCGTAAAGGGAAAGTAAGCTGGGCCAGAATGTGAACGTCTAACGTCACAATTCTACATTTCCCTCAAGATGATTTTTCCCACATCAATGGTCTTCCCAGTTAAAATCGAGTATAATAAGACTATTCGCTCTAATGAGATTGTAGTCCCATGTGAGCTAGGCATAAGGCTAAATCGGATGAAGTAGAACCATACCTTTGCGAGTGGTGTCAAATATTCCCTTCGACAAGTGTGGATTCCTTGCTTTGGCATAGTCCACTTAGAACCTGGAACTGTAAGTTCCTCGAGAATTTCTTGCAAATTTTCAGACTCTATATTGCTCATGAAGGAGGAATATTCGTCGTTTTTGAAATCAGGCAATTCAAAGAACTCATTAATAACGTTTGAAGTTATTGGTACCTTCATTCTGCGACTGGAACTTCTGTCAACTTGCTTGAGGTTAAATTCACATAGAATTCGCGTACTAACTCCTCATCCACACTAGGTCGCTTCTCACAAAACAACTCCCAATTGAGAGTTTCAGCAACCTGACAAATACGCGCCATAAAACAAATATAGTTGCTTTCTTTCAATGTGAAACCTTTCTCTGGATGCATCTATTGATTCTTGAAGATACTCTCGTATCTTGCTTTAGCTTCTTCACAGTGGAACTTGTTTTGTGATTCGTCAATTTGGGCAGATGCACAAGTTCTCTTGCGAGGCATGATTAACCTGATCATAAGATGGTAACAATTATTTTCTCAAAAATTTAATTAATATAAAATATTAATAATTCAATAAATTAAAAATTATATAATTAAATTAAAATTTATGAGAAAAATTGGTCTTACCACCTTTTTTGTAAAAATTAAGAGCTCTTAAGAAAAATAATTTTGAATCAAAAGATGGAAAATTAAAAAAAGTTGAGGTTTTTGGCTAAGGATGGGTGAAAGGGTGATGTGTCGCTCAGGTATGCAAGGCAGCAGTGCGCAACAGGGGATGGATGTGAGCAGCGTGTGGATCGTTGAGCAGGCTTGGTGTGGGCGCGCGCAGGGTGCTGCTAACCGATCAGCTGGGCGATGCTGTGGCTAGGGAATTGTTAAGAGGTTTCGACACTTAAGGGTTTTTGTGTTTTTGGAGGGAATGGTGTATGAATGAAAAAAAATTAAGAATAGATGGGTGGAATTTATAGTGAAAGGAGTAGGAGCTAGAATAGAATTCTTAAAAATTCTAAGTTCTAATTCTACTCAAAGTAAATAACAATTAATAATTAATGTAATACATATTAAATTATTATTTGCTATTAATTTTTTAAGATAAAAACTTATCGAATAAAATATGATTAAATTAAAACTAATCCTAACTCTAAATAAAGCTGATAATAATTAATATATATTATAATGGATATAATTATATATTAATAATTATCATCTTTTCTTTTTTTTCTTTTTTTTTTATCAAACTAAAAACATTTATTCTATATGCTTTTTGAAAATATTTACAAAAAAAGGCATCTAATTTTTAATATTTACAAAAAAGAGCAACCAAAATTTTAAAAATAATTCAATTAAGTTCCTAGACTTAATGAAAATTCAAAATTGAGTTGCAACATAAAACTTGGATCAAAATTGACCCTTTTATTTGAAAAACTAAATTTTATTTTGTCATTTAGGGAATAATTTCTTGGGAATAATTTCTTGGGAAATTATGTTAAAATCAATTCCCAAGGAAGATTGGAGAGGTCACAAGCGGTCCCGCTTAAGTTCCAATCTCCTAGAGAAATTTATTTAAACATATTGATCCCGAAAATAAACCCTAAATCATTTATTCAAACAGAAGAACAAGAAAAATTAAATATCTGATAAAATGAACGAGATTTGATTCTGTTCAATTTTATCTCCCCAGTAATGTTTCAAGCGTTGTGCATTAACTCGAAAATTACCTCCCTTACTTTGAAGTTCAACAACTCCGTATGGATAGACTCGATGAATCATAAATGGACCGCACCAACGTGATTTTAACTTACTTGGAAAGAACCTTAATTTGGAATTGAATAACAAGATTTGCTGACCTGCTTCAGATTCTCGAACTCGAATGTGCTTGTCAAGCCATTTCTTGAGCCTCTCCTTAAGTAATTTGGCATTCTCGTATGAAGACATTCAGAATTCTTCTAACTCGTTAAGTTGAAGCATCCGTTTCTCTTTGGCACTTTTAAGATCCAAGTTGAGTCGTTGGAGAGCCCTGTAAGCTTTGTGTTCTAACTCCAAGGGTAGATGGCAGGCTTTCCCAAAGACTAACCTATAGGGTGACATCCCTAAAGGTGTCTTGTATTCTATCCTGTAAGCCCATAAAGCATCATCCATTCTTTTGGATCAATCTCGTCAGTTCGGGCAAACTACCTTCTCAAGTATGCCTTTGATCTCCTTATTTTCCAGTTCAGCTTGCCCATTCGTCTGCGGATGGTAAGCTGTAGCGACCTTGTGTTTCACTCCATGTTTATCTAATAACCATTTCAACCACTTGTTCACAAAATAGGACCCTTCATCACTGATGATGGCTCTTGGGATTCCAAACCTTGTGAACACATGTTTCTGCATAAACTTCATTACAACCTTAGCATCGTTTGTCGGATATGCCTCTGCCTCAACCCACTTAGACACATAGTCTACTACTACTAATTTGTACTTGTGACCAAAAGACGGAGGGAAAGGACCGAGAAAGTCAATACCCCAAACGTTGAATAATTCTACCTCAATGATGTTTGTTTGAGGCATCTCATTTCTGTTGGTGACATTTCTGACCCTTTGACATTGATCACAACTCTTTACGTAAGCATATGCATCTTTGAATAGTGTTGGCCAAAAGAATTCGGCTTGCAATACTTTGGCTACATTACATGTACCACCGAAGTGTCCCCCACTCGGCTCTGAGTGACAATGGTATAAAATCTTATGTACTTCATCTTCTTCTGCCACGCATCTCCTGATCATTTGATCTACACACTTTTTAAACAAATACGGTTCTTCCCAGAAATTGTACTTCACATTGTGAAGAAACTTTTTCTTTTAATGGTACGTCTTATCAATCAGCATCAAACCAAAAGCTAAAAAGTTAGCAATATCAGCAAACCAAGGGGTATTATGGACATGATTTACCTTCAGTATGTGTTCATCTACAAACGTCTCTCGAATTGGTATAAGAGGAGAGTTCCCTTCTTGCGGCTCTAATCAGGACAAGTGGTCTGCTACTTGGTTTTCCACTCCTTTTCGATCTTGAATTTCTAGATCGAACTCTTGAAGTAGAAGTACCCATCGGATCAGTCTCGGCTTAGTGTCTTCCTTGGAAAGTAATACTTAATTACCGAGTGGTCCGTATAAACAGTCACTTTGGTACCTACAAGATAAGATCGAAACTTGTCAAAACCAAACACAATAGCAAGTAACTCTTTTTCTGTTACCGTGTAATTTAGTTGAACTCTTGTCAGAGTCTGACTCGCATAGTAGATGGGATGAAAAACTTTATTCCTTCGCTGACCCATGACAGCTCCGATCACGAAGTCACTTGCGTCATACATCATTTCAAATGGCAAATCCCAGTTTGGTGTGACTATTATGGGTGCCGAGACTAACCGACTCTTCAAATCGTTGAAAGCTCTTAAGCACTCCCCATCAAATTTAAACGCTGTTTCCTTCTCTAATAATTTGCATAAGGGTTTAGCAACTTTGGAGAAGTCCTTGATGAATCTTCGATAGAACCCGGTGTGGCCCAAAAAGCTCCTAACACCCTTTACAGATATTGGAAGTGGGAGTTTCTTAATAACATCTACCTTTGCTTTATCTACCTCGATTCCATGTCTTGTTATCCGATGCACTAGAACAATACCTTCTTGTACCATGAAATGACACTTTTCCAATTAAGTACAAGATTTGTTTCTTCGCATTGCCTTTGTACCTTGGCTAGGTTGGCTAGGCAATCATCAGATGTATCTTTGAATACTAAAAAATCATCCATAAAAACTTCCATATATTTCTCAACCATGTCAGTAAAAATAGACATCATACATCTTTGAAATGTAGCAGGTGCATTACATAAACCAAATGGCATGCACCTAAATGCAAATGTACCATACGGGCAGGTGAATGTTCTTTTGTGTTGATCTTCTGGTGTACTATAATCTTATTATACCGCAAGTATCCATCGAGAAAACAATAATAGTCTCTCTCTGCGAGTTTATCTAGCATCTGGTCAAAAAATGGCAAAGAAAAGTGATCTTTCCTAGTTGCCTTGTTCAACATTCGGTTATCGATGTAAATTTTCCATCCCGTAACCGTTCTAGTCGATATCAACTCATTATTCTCATTTTTAATGACCGTGATACCTCCTTTCTTTGGCACGCACTGGACCGGACTTACCCATGAACTATTTGAGATGGGGAAGTTATACCCGCATCTAACCACTTGATGATTCTTTCTTGATTACGTCTTTCATGATGGGGTTCAGTCTTCGTTCCATCAATCGTCCCTTTTTTGCCATCTTCTAAGATAATCTTGTGTATGCATACAAATGGACTAATTCTGCAAATATCAGCTATGGTCCATCCGATAGCCTTCTTGAATTGTTTCAACACCAGGATGAGTTTCTTTTCTTGCTCAGTAGTTAATTCTGCTGAAATAATCATAGGTAGAGTAGAAGAGTTACCTAAATAAACATATTTCAAATGTGAGGGAAGTACCTTCAGTTCTAATTTAGGTGGCTCCTCGATTGACGCTTTTGGTTGGGCATAACCCCTTTTCTCTAACTCTAAAGATTCAAAGCGGGATTGTAGATTAAATCCCCTTTGTTTAGCTTCTAACAAAGCTAAGTATTCATCCTTCTCTTCATCGTTTGGAGGATCTGATGTCAAAATTTGTTCCAATGGGTTCTCAATATAATTGAGTTCATTCTCCATGATTAAATCTTCTAAATCAGACACTGCAGAACAATCATCAATTGTGTCTGAAAATCGCATGGACTTAAAAACGTTAAATGTTACCTGATCATCCTGAACACGCATAGTAAGCTCGCCCTTCTGCACACCAATAAGGGTTCTTCCGGTTGCTAAGAATGGTCTTCCTAAGATGATTGGCACCTCTTTGTCTGCTTCAAAGTCTAGAATCACAAAGTTAGTAGGAAAGATAAATTTGTCTACACGTACCAATACGTCCTCGATTTTTCCTTTTGGATGTGCTAAGGATCGATCTGCTAATTGAAGTGTAACTATAGTAGGTCTAACTTCACCTATCACCAACTTATTAAATATTGACATCGGCATCAAGTTGATACTCACACCCATGTCACATAGTGCCTTACCACAATATGTTGCTCCAATATTGCAAGGTATGACAAAACATCCAGGATCCTTCAATTTTAGGGGTAGTTTGTCTTGAAGATATGTATTGCATTCCTTCATTAGGGCTACCGTCTCAAATTCTCCAAGCCTTCATATTTTAGACAGGATATCCTTCATGAATTTGACGTAGTTCGGCAGTTGTCCAAGTGCTTCAACCAACGGAATGTTGATATGAAGTTGCTTGATTATGTCTAGGAACTTCTTGAATTGAATTTCCTGCTTTTGCTTCTGAAGTCTTTGAGGGTAGGGTGGTGGAGGTTTCTTTACTAGAACTAGTTGATTCATTTTCTGTGAAAATTTTGCATCTGACAGAGTTATTAGTTTATCAAAATTAGTTGGTTCAGAAGTTACCTTGTCGGATTTTACAGATTCAATTTTCAGTGAAACTAAAATTTCAACACTCGGTTGAACTTCCTCTAAGTCTTGAGCGTCAGCTGGCTCCTTCTCAACTTTGACGAAATTGGGCTCTAAAGTATTTTTGCTCCTCAATGTTAACGCTTTACAATGCTCATTCCCTGGATTCCTCGGATTCTCCGTATCACTAGGTAAAGCACCTTGTGGTAGGTTTCTGAGTTTAGTTGCAAGCTGGCCCACTTGATTCTCCAAATTCCTTAGAGAGACATCATTTTTAGCCTTGTATGCCTTTAATAGATTCTCTAGGCTATTGGATGGTTCAGCTTGGGTTGGTTTCTGGGCTTGTTGGGAAAAACTAGGTGGTTGGGTCGATCTAGGTTGGACATAATTGTTACTGGTTCCTGCCCCTTAGTTACTCTAGGAAAAATTTGGGTGGTTTCGCCATGATGGGTTATAGAAATTGGATTGCAGCCCTTGCCTTCCTCGATTTTGGTTCTGGTTACCCATGCAATACACAGATTTTGGGTTTGATGGACATTCTTTGAACAAATGTCCTTCCCCACAATAAACACATGCTAAATTTTCAAATTGATTCAGTGGCTATGTTGCAAAACTATTACACCCACTAGTAGTAATCTCGTTCCTCAACTTAGCATTCTTGTTAGGAGAGAAATACTTCATGAGGAATTTTTCTGCTAACTCTTGCCATGTTGAAATTGAGTTTGGTGGTAATGAGTTCAACCAAGCTCAAGCTCTGTCCCTTAGTGAATATGGGAACAACTTCAATCGTAATGCATCTTCGGGTACTCCGGCTAACTTGAAAGAATCGCTCACCTCCATAAACAGTCTTAAGTGTAGGTGAGGATCTTCAGTAGACATTCTACTAAATTGGCCCACTGTCTGAAGCAACTGGAACATGACTGGCTTCAACTCGAACTATTCTGCCTCAATTTCGGGTCTCCTAATACTCGGATTAAGATCATGAAATACTGGTACGGCATACTGTCTCAAAGCTCTGTCCCTATCATCAGCAATAAGGATAGGATTTTGAGCAAGGTTTACTCCGTTTCCTTGATTCAGATTTTTGAAGTTCATCTCTTCAGTCCTTCTCTGACTTGCTTGTCTTTTTCGCTATCGAAAAGTTCATTCAATCTCAGGGTCTACAGGGTGTAAATCGATGATTCGATCAATACTCATAAACACCTGGAATAATCATAGAAAAATTAACTAAGTTAAAATTTAAACAGAAAAATAAACCAAAATGCAAAACTAACAACTTCACAAATAATGACTTTTTTTAAAAACACAGTCCCCGGCAACGGCGCCAAAAACTTGGAACGACAGAAATGTACAAGTGTACACAATCGCAACAAGTAATAAAGTGACAAGTAAATGTCAAGTTATCGTATCCACAGGGACTGTGAAAAGAATTATTTATGAATACTATTTAAAACACTTTGCTGAAGAAAAATATTTTGTTTGAAGAGGGTGATTAAAAACTAAGATTTTAAACTAAGTAAACTAAATAAATAAATCTCAAATGCATGATTTCAAAATACAATTTTAATCAAGATGACATAATTGTGTTAGATTAATTACATTTCTTAACTTAGGATTATTAAACTCATGTTTATATTGTTACATATAAGTTCACGGCAACTCAGTAATTTGCTAACTTATGAACATACTCACCTACCAAAATCCATTTATCTCTTGACTATATCCCCATGTCAATTCAACTGATTAAACAAATCTTAATAGGCAAATATGTTATTGCACATACATACTTATTAAATCAAAATAATCTCTTGTACATATCCCTATGTCAATTCAAACAATTAACTCGATTTAATAAGCACATAAAAGTTATGTGAGGTAACAAAGTATCCTTACCTTGAAACAGTTTAATCACAATAATCTTGCAAGTTATGCAAGGCAAATGTATCGTCAGATACCATTGCTAATCTAACCCTCAGCTACCTTAGATGATTAAACATGCACAGATTAAGTACTGTGTCTGTTAATTACAATTTCAATCCGTTTAAATAATTAATTCATTAGCTACCTAATAATTGTAATGCAAGAATAACTTAGTCATGATTTTACTTAATCAAGCATCTTATTGAGGCCTATAACAATATAAACACAATTTCAATAATTTTAACAAACGAAATGCAATCAACCTAACACGAATTAAATTCAAGCTAAATTGATTAAATCAACCATTCCAACAACATAAATATTCATAGATATTTCAGCATAACAACAACAAAAATTAAAAAGATAGGGAACAAGAATCAAATCCAGTGTTTTTCCGTGGCTTGACTAGTTGCTCCGTTCTTCCTTATCCGTCGTCCTCATTGACCAAGGTTGCTACGTACACTTAATTGCTACTTCAAATAACTGATGAATGCCCATTTCCCAAGAGGAGAGGAATCGACAAGAGAGCAAGGGAATTTTGGAATGGAAAAGAAGAGAGAAAGTGGAGAGAAGAGAGGAAAGATGTGAATGCTTGAGGTGTGTTTTCAAATTATGAGCTTAAGGGGGGGTTTTATAGCTGAGGAGGGCTGCTAAAAATAGCTAAAATTATCAGCCAAAGAGCCCTCCCTTGGCCGGCCACACATATGGCAAGGTTGATAGTTTCAACTTTGCTAATTTAGGCTTGGGGCAAATCTATAAAGCCACCAATTGTGGAGGGGTTTTAATGCAACTTGAACAAGTCTTCAAGGGTCTCTTTGCAAGCTTAAATAATCAGCTAATAAGCTTACTTAAGTCAGCTCTTGGGACTTTGGGCTGTCCATTTCTTGGTCGGTTCGGTTCACTCGGTTCAGTTCAACTAGACCACTTTTTCATAATTAATTAATAATAATTTATTAATTCAAATTAAATTGGGTATAAATTAAAATTATTTATATTATAAATTAATACATATAATTTTGGACCATCTTAGGCTGAAAATTTAGTTTGCCTCGATTCTTCAAATTGCTTCTCGATTTTGCGCTTCTAGCAGTGTCTACCGAGCCATTTTTTGCCCTTTGTGCAAATCTGTTGAAAATAACCAAAATTCATCAAAATTAATTATAAAATTAACTAAAATTCAACATGTTCATATTTTAAGTGCACTTTACTTATTTTGTAAAATTTAATTATTTTTGACAAGAATTTTTCGAAACTGTATGATTTTAAGTTAAAAAGGGTATGTAAAAATGTGTAAATTTTCGTGTTTCCAATATGCTTATGACTTGTGTTATGCATATGGAATGAGTGTGGACATTAATGTAATACAAATTAAAATAAAAAAAATTTGGGAGAGTTTAAAGTTCTTTAAAATCCTGCTATGCTAGGGATAATATGTATAAGTGATACTCTGGATTTACTCATTTTGTGAGTTGTTGAATTTGGTTTCATGAATCGTGTGGTATCGGTATATGATTATTCTTGATCTGCATAAATTTAATATTAGAAATAGATTAATATGATTAAAGTTTATATGAGCTTACTAAGTATCCGTTGCATACGTAGTTGTTTTTCTTTACTTTTTAAATTATCAGAAGCTCGATCGGGTTGGAAGCTAGTCGGAGTTATTTCACACTATCCACCAGTTCTATCGATACCTTTGAATATTTTGATTTTGGTTATAATGGCATGTATAAGAATTTTGATTAATATTGGCCTATGTATTTGAATGTTGAAATGACCATTTGACTTGGTTGAGTTTTGGTATATTGATGGTATAATGGCAAAGTTTGGTATGTATGTGAGTAGCCTTGTTATGGTTAATGTTTGGCTTGTTTCTTTGAATGATAAAAGATGAAATGATAGTTGAATATGCATATGGTATATGTGCTTAATGATATGTGGTATATGTGATGATTTGGTACCTTGTTATGTATAGGTATTTTGGTTAATTGATATTAGTTAAAGAATGGCATTTTGGTACCAAATGGTTTGTGTTTTGGTAAGTAAGATTTATGGTATGTATGGACGCAAATCAAATTGGAAGTTAGTTGTTTATTTTGACCAAATGGAGTACTTGGTTATACATGTTTATAAGTTGTTATTTGAGATGCCTATGTGCATATTGGTTGAGTGTGGTTATACTATATGTATAAAGCTAGATTATGCATGATTTTGGTGCCTTGCTATGGTTGGTATACATGTGCATTTTGACTGTAGGTACATGTCTTGTTGGGTGAGAAAAATGGCTTGTAAAATAGCCTATTTTCGTCCACATGGGCGTTTGTCTCAACCATGTGTAACACATGGCCAGCTGACACGGTCGTGTCCCCTATAGCTTGTAAAGGTTTGCAAGTCAGTATGTTCACACGGCCTAGCACACGGGCGTGTGGCTTGGTCGTGTGACCCAAGTAAGTATACTCACACGGGCACGAGCACAGATTAGGAGACAGCCGTGTGTCCTTATTTCGAATGCCCACACAGCCTAAGAAATGGGCGTGTCTCTTGGCCATGTGACCCCTGCAATGTTGAAAATTTTAAATGTTTCCAAAAAATTCTCTGAGTTTTTCATTTAGTTCCAATTTGTTTCTAATGTGTATTTTGGGCCTCGATGGCTCGTATAAGGGATAGTATGTATGATTTTGATTGGTTCTTGACATGAATGTTATTTGATATGAAATGTTTTCATTTTTTGTCTGTTTGATTTGTAAACTCCAGTAATGCTTTGTAACCTTGTTCCGCTGACAGAGTCGGGTTAGGGGTGTTACACGTAGTCTATTGCTACTAATATATACTTGTGACCAAAAGATGGAGGGAAAGGACCGAGAAAGTTAATAGCCCAAACATCAAATAATTCTACCTCAATGATGTTTTTTCAGGGTGCTCATTTCTATTGGTGACGTTTCCAACCCTTTGACATCAATCATAACTCTTTATGTAAGTATATGCATCTTTGAATAGTGTTGGCCAAAAGAATCAAGCTTGCAATACTTTGGCCACAATACATGTACCTCTGAAGTGTCCCCCACTCGGAGCTGAGTGGCAATGATATAGAATCTTATGTACTTCATCTTTTTCCACACATCTTCTGATCATTTGATCTGCACACTTTTTAAACAAGTATGGTTCTTCCTAGAAATAGTACTTCACATCATGAAGAAACTTTTTCTTTTGATGATACATCTTATCAATCGGCATCAAACAACAAGCTAAATAGTTAGCAATATCAGCAAACCAAGGGGTATTATGGACATGATTTACCTTCGGTATGTGTTCATTTGGGAATGTCTTCTGAATGGGTATAAGTGGAGAATTCCCTTCTTGGGGCTCAAATCTGGACAAGTGGTCTGCTACTTGGTTTTCTACTCCCTTTCGATCTTGAATTTTTAGATCGAACTCTTGAAGTAGAAGTACCAATCGGATCATTCTTGGCTTAGTGTCTTTCTTGGAAAGTAAATACTTAACTACCGAACGGTCCGTATAGATAGTCACTTATGTACCTACAAGATAGGATCGAAACTTGTCAAAAGCAAACACAATAGCAAGTAACTCTTTCTTTGGTACCATATAATTCAATTGAGCTCCTGTCAAAGTCTGACTTGCGTAGTAGATGGGATGAAAAACTTTGTTCCTTTGCTGGCCCAGGACAGTTCCTATTGCGAATTCACTTGCATCACATATCAATTCAAATGGCAAATCCCAGTCTGGTGTGACGATTATGGGTGTCAAAACTAACCGACTCTTCAAATCGTTGAAAGCTCTTAAGCACTCCTTATCTAATTTGAACGTTGTGTCCTTTTCCAATAAATTGCATAAGGGTTTAGCAATTTTAGAGAAGTCCTTGATAAATCTTCGATAGAAATTGGCATGGCTTAAAAAGCTCCTAACACTCTTTACAGATGTTGGAGGTGGGAGTTTCTCAATAACGTCTACCTTTGCTTTATCTACCTCGATTCCATGTCTCGTTATCCAATGCTCTAGAACAATACCTTCTCATACCATGAAATGACACTTTTCCCAGTTGAGTACAAGGTTTGTTTCTTTGCATCACCTTAGTACCTTGGCAAGATTGGCTAGACAATCACCATATGTATCTCTGAATACTGAAAAATCATTCATAAAGACTTCCAAGTATTTCTCAACCATTTCAGTAAAAATAGACATCATACATCTTTGAAATGTAGCAGGTGTATTACATAAACCAAATGACATGCGTCTAAATGCAAATGAACCGCACGGGCAGGTGAATGTTGTATTATGTTGATCTTCTGGTACTACTGTAATCTTATTATACCTCGAGTATCCATTGAGAAAATAGTAATAGTCTCACCCCGCGAGTCTATTCAGCATCTGGTCAAAAAATGGCAAAAGAAAGTGATCTTTCCTAGTCACCTTGTTCAGCTTTCGGTAATCGATGCAAATTCTTCATCCCGTAACTATTCTAGTCGGTATCAACTCATTATTCTCATTTTCAATGATCGTAATACCTCCTTTCTTTGGCACTCACTGGACTGAACTTACCCATGAACTGTCTGAGATGGGGTAAATTATACCCGTATCTAACCACTTGAAGATTTCTTTCTTTACCACATCCTTAATGATGGGGTTCAGTCTTCGTTGTCCATCAATCGTCCCTTTTTTTCCATCTTCTAAGATGATCTTGTGCATGCATTCAAACAAACTAACGCCGTGAATATTGGCTATGGTCCATCCGGTAGCCTTCTTGAATTGTTTCAATACTAGGATGAGTTTCTTTCTTGCTCAATAATTAATTCCGCTGAAACAATCACAGGAAAAGTAGAAACATTACCTAAATAAAGTTATTTTAAATGTGAGGGAAGTACCTTCAGTTCTAATTTAGGTGGCTCCTTGATTGGCGCTTTTGGTTGGGCATAATCCCTATTCTCTAACTCCAAAGATTCAAAGCGGGATTGCAGATTAAATCCCTTTTGATTAGCTTCTAGCAAAGCTACGTATTCATCCTCCTCTTCATCACTAGGAGGGCCTGATGTTAAAATTTTTTCCAATGGGTCCTCAACATAGTTGAGTTCCTTTTCCATGATTTATTCCTCTAAATCGGACACTGCAAAAAAATCATCAATTATGCCAGGAAATCGTATAGACTTAAAAAAATTAAATGTTACCTGATCGTCCTGAACACGCATAGTAAGCTTGCCCTTCTGCACATCAATAAGGGTCCTTCCAGTTGCTAAGAAAGGCCTTCCTAGGATGATTGGCACTTTTTTTTCTACTTCAAAGTCTAGAATAACAAAGTCAGCAAGAAAGACAAATTTATCTACACATACCAATATGTCCTCGATTTTTCCTTCTGGATGTGCTAAGGATCGATCTGCTAATTGAAGTGTAACCGTAGTAGGTCTAACTTCACTTATCCCCAACTTCCTAAATATTGACATAGGTATCAAGTTGATACTCACACCCAAATCACATTGTGTCTTACCACAATATGTTGCTCCAATGTTACAAGGTCTGGCAAAACATCCAGGATCCTTCAACTTTGGGGGTAGTTTGTCTTGAAGATATGCACTGCATTCCTTTATGAGGGCTACCAATTCAAATTCTCCAGATCTTCATTTTTTTGATAAGATATCCTTCATGAATTTGTCGTAGTTCAGCATTTGTTCAAGTGCTTCAACTAACGGAATGTTGATATGAAGTTGCTTAAGTATGTCTAGGAACTTCTTGAATTGAACTTCCTACTTATGCTTCTGAAGTCTTTGAGGGTAGGATGGTGGAGGCTTCTTTACTGGAACTAGTTGATTCATCTTCTATGACAATTCTGTATCTAACGAAGTTGTTCGTTTATCAGAATTGATTAGTTCAAAAATTACCTTATTGAGTTTTGTAGATTCTGGTTCCGTGGAAATTGAAATTTCAACACTCGGTTGAACTTCCTCTGAGTCTAGAGAATCAGCTGGCTCTTCTTCAACTTCGACGGTGTTGGGCTCTAATGTTTTTTCGCTCCTCAATGTCAACACTTTACAATGCTCCTTCCATTGATTCCTCAGATTCTCCGTATCATTAGGTAAAGCACCTTGTGGTCAGTTTCTGAGTTCAGTTACAAGCTGGCCCATTTCGTTTTCCAGGTTTTTCAATGTAGTTGGTTTTTTTTTGGATTAAGGCATCATTCTTGGCTATGTATGCCTTCAACAAGTTTTCTAAGCCATTAGATGGTTCAACTTGAGGTTGTTTCTGAACTTGTTGGGGAAAAATAGGTGGCTAGGTCGATCTAGGTTGGGCGTATGTGTTACTGGGTCCAACCCCTTGGTTACTCCAGGAGAAATTAGGGTGGTTTCGTCATGATGGGTTAGAGGAATTGGATTTTAGTCCTTACCTTCCTCGATACGGATACTAGGTTCGATGGACATTCTTCGAATAGATGTCCTTCCTCATAATAGAAACAGACTACATTTTCAAATTGATTCGGTGGCTGTGCTGCAAAATTATTAAACCATTAGTGGTAAAATTTTTAAGCATTGAGGATATTGAGTATACTTAAGATGCGAGTGAAGTAAGAGCGTCTACTTTATGTATTCCAGTGACTCGTCTTCCTGACATTGCTCGAATGGTTAGCCATTGATAATTGCTACTAGCAATCCTCTCAATGATTTCATAAGCCTCATTATAAGACTTAGAAAGGAGAGCACCATTAGCAGAACCGTCCACTACCATCCTTGTGTGAGCATTGAGACCATTATAAAACGTCTCAAGTTGGATGCAATATGGGATTCTGTGATGAGGGAACTTCTGTAATAATTCTTTGTACCTTTCCTATACCTCATACAAGGACTCATCATCCATTTTTAGGAAAGCAGTGATCTCATTCCTCAACTTAATATTCTTGCTAGGAGGGAAATACTTCATAAGGAATCTTTCTACTAACTCTTGCCATGTGGAAATTAAATTTGGTGGCAATGAGTTCAACCAGGCTCGAGCTCTGTCCCTTAGAAAATATGGGAACAACTTCAATCGTAGTGCATCTTTGGGTACTCCGGCTAACTTGAAAGAATCGCTCACCTCCATGAACAGTCTTAAGTGCAGGTGAGGATATTTGGTAGGCATTCCACTAAATTGGGTTAGTGTCTGAAGCATTTAGAACATGACTGGCTTTAGCTCAAACTATTGTGCCTCAATTTCAGGTCTCCTAATACCAGGATTAAGATCATGAAACATTGGCACGACATATTGTCTTAGATCGTTATCCCTATCATTAGTGATAAGAATAGGATTTTGAGTAGGGTTTGCTCCGCTTTCTTGATTCAGATTTTCGAAGTTCATCTCTTCTGTCCTTCTATGACTTAAGTTCTTTCTATCTTAGGGTCTACGGGGAGTAAATCGATTATTCGGTCAATACTCAGAAACACCTAAAATAAACACAGAAAAATTAATTAAGTTAAAATTGAACAGAAAAATAAACCAAAATGCAAAATTAACAAATTCATAAATAATGACTTTTTAAAACAGTTCTCGACAACGATGCCAAAAACTTGGAACGACAGAAATGTGCAAGTGTACACAATCACAACAAGTAATAAAGTGACAAGTAAATATCGAGTTATCGTACCCACAGGGACTGTGAAAAGAATTATTTATGAATGCAATTTTAAAAACACTTTAGTGAAGAAAAATATTTTGATTCTGAGTAGGTGATTAAAACTAGAAGTTTAACTAAGTAAAATAAATAAAAATAAAGTTAAAGGTTCCAATATACAATTTCAAAAGATTATTTTAATTTACAAATAATATTCACGGCAACTCGGTAATTTGCTAACTTATGAACATACTTACCTACAAAAATCCATTTATCTCTTGACTATATTTCTATGTCAATTCAACCGATTAAACAAATTTTAATAAGCAAATGTGTTAATGCACATACATACTTATGAAATTAAAATAATCTCTTGTACATATCTCTATGCTAATTAAAACAATTAATTCAATCTCATAAGCACATAAAAGATTACGTGTGGTATCATGTATTTCTACATTGAAATAGTTTAATCACAATAATCTTGCAAGTTATGCAAGGCTAATGTATCATTAGATATCTTTGCTATTTTAACCCTCAGCTACCTTAGATGATTAAACATGCACTGATAAAGTATCATGTCAGTTAATTACAATTTCAATCCAGTTTAAATAATTAATTCATTAGTTACCTTACAATTGTAATGCAAGAATAAACTAGTCATGGTTTCACTTAATCAAACATCTTACCGAGGCCTATAACAACACGAACACAATTTTAATAACTCAAGTAGACGAAATGCAATCAACCTAACGCGAATAAAATTTAAGCCATATTAATTAAATTAAACATATAGACATCACAAATATTTATAGACATGTTCATAAAAACAACAATAAAATTAAAAGGATAAGGAATGAGAATCAAATCCGGTGTTTCTCCAATGCTTGACTAGTTTGCTCCGCTCCTCCTTCTCCGCTTGTTCTTGTTGAACTGAGGCTTACATGAACACTTGAATGCTACTCAAAATGGTTTTTGAATGAATCTTTTTCAAGAAGTGAAATTGGAAAAGGAATAGGGGAAGAAAATGAAGAAGAATGAAAGGGAATGAAGAGAGAAAAGTGAGAGAGAAGTGAAGGTATGAATGGGTTTGAGATGTGTTTCAAGTGAGCAGCCAATGGGGTTATTTATAGGTTGAGAAGGCTGCTAAAAATATCCAAAATAAGCAGCCAAAGACTCCCCCCATGGCCGTCCACACATGTGGCATGTTTGAAGATTTCAAACATGCTATTTTTAGGTAGGGGCAAATCTTGAAAGGCATGAATAGTGGAGGGGTTTGAATGCAAATTGAAGGAGTATTCAAGGGCCATTTTTAAAGAAAAATAATCAAAAAAGCTGATTGGATCAGCATGTGGGACGGTTTGGGCTGGCCAGTGCTCAGTTGGAATGGTTTTCTCGGTTCAGCTCAATTAGGCCATTTTTCATTATTAGTTAATAATAATTTATTTAACCAAAATTAAATTGGATTAAAATTAAAATTAATTATATTATGAATTAATACACATAATTTGCACCGTCTTAGGCTAAAAATAAATTCTCCTTGATGCTTAAAAATTACTTCTCGGTTTTGTGCTTCTAACAGTGTCTACCGAGCCATTTTTTGCCCTTTGTGCGAATCTGTCAAAAATGATCAAAATTAATCAAAATTTATTATAAAATTAAGTAAAATTCAACATGTTAATAATTTAAATACAATTTAATTATTTTATAATTTTTATATATTTTTTGACAAGAATTTTACCTAAATTGCATTAATTTGAGTTAAAAAGGGCATGAAAAAGTGTGTATATTTTGGTGTTTCCAAAAGGAGATGAGTCATATTTGACCACTTAGAAACCATGTCTTTCCTTGCCAAATCCAACCCTAGGTATGTAACTTCTCATTACGACACTTCTCATGGTAATCAATAACCTAAAGAAGTCAATGAAACTATACAACACATGTATTTTCTCATTACCACACTTATTTTTATTTGATCGATTGTGGATCATCTCATACATATATATCAAAATTATATCATTAAAAATTATTAAAGAAATATATAATGAGATGACAGTCAAGGTTTCCATGGTTCTATTTCTAGAAAATAAATGAAAAACCAAAAATTACATAGTTTATCACCACAAGGCATTCCTTGTGTCTTCAAACTCCATCGCTCCATCTTCTCCTTATCACGGACTCTTATTTGGAAAAAAAAGAATACATTTATATCCTATGTTTGTTTCCAACTAACAAGAATTCTATATAAAAAAATCATGCATGGAGATGACAGTCCACAGTCTATTGCCTAAGAACCACAACCTTGGCAAAACTTAATAATTATATAACAAATATATAATAAAACATTCATTCACATTCATTCCCCTAAACATGTGAATAATTACAAGAATGTCACATCTTATCAAATATCAATCAAACAAGATGAAAAGAGAGATTCAGTCTCGGTTTACTATAATAGCCCACTCGACAAAGATTATATCGTATCAATGTTTGGCATTTAAGTTGTTTACGCTAAGGATAGAAAATGAGCAAGTTAGTAAAATATCCATTTTTTAATAGGTGTCGTATCCTATGGGTTCGTCATTTGGCGGACTCCAGGATTTGGCAAACAATGAGATTTGGCAGACTGTTTTGTTAAGCAATTTGCCAACCCCATATGTTTTGGGCAAACTCCTTACTTGGTAGCCTGACATATCCGTTTCCATGTTTTAACGTGAATGCGATAGCCTAATAAGTAATGTTGGAGTTTATTTGAAACCTAGTTAGAATTGAACTAGGTTATTGTAGATGATTAGACTTTAAAAATATTAAGTAAGTTTATTCACTGGAATCAAGGACGATACTGGGATTTTTTTTATCCTTCTACTAAACCTTGTCTCTGTTGCCTGGGTATATAAGGATATCGTTTGCTTGCATGTATTACTTTTACATCTCTTTCCATGAATTATCCTTTAAGTTTTTGAAAAACTTTAAGGTAGAAAGCTTCAAACGAAGAAGGTTCTCAGTAATTAGTTGACACCATTGATTAGTATCAACTTACTGGTAATTCCTGGTAAACCCTTAGGTTATTATTGAAGGAATTTTTATATTTGCAATTGTGCATGCATGGGTTTTTGGAACTGGTTGTAAAGAGGAAAACTTCCTGATTATGGGTTTAATGCTATTGATTCATGCATGCACGTTAAATTTTAGTAGTTTAATGATTTGATATTTGTATTTGTTTCTCGTCTAGCTCAAGAAACTAGCGAAGGTCCGAGCAATAAAGGCAAATGACCTGTAGAATATATTTTTGTTTTGGAGTTTCTGGTGAGTTCCTTCTTATAAGTTCCTTCTTACTCCTTTATATTATAAACTTCCTAAGTAGTATGAATTGTGTAAGGTAAGTATTCCTGCTCCCAATAAGTTAAGGTGTGGTGTGTGGTGCTTGGTTATACGTCTGTATCAACTAATGTTGTTCTACGTGATTATGGTCAATTTTGATGTAAATACCCTCCTTGTTGCACGAGCCCAATGCCGATTATATGTGATATGTAGTATGTAATATATGAGAAGGAGATATGTTTGTGATGCCTCTGCTAGGGTAGCTATTTTACAAATCGGACTTGTAGATCACGAAAACACGTGTTCAACTTAACATAAATGATATGAGGAGTTAGGTTGGCATATGTATATAACTATAGTTGAGTGATATGATTCTAAAGTTCTGGGTTCATGGCTGGCACAAGGATGGGTCATTTGCAAATATACATGATTGTGGAAAGTCATGGTTAAGTTGGCAGGTAGAAACCACCCATGTGTTGTGTTTATGTTGGAAAAATGAGTTTGTCTAAGTAATGTGTATACCATTTTGCATGTCATGTTAGTATCTCATGGTTTCATTAAAAATTTCGGTACTCTTTATGATTGTTAATGCTTGTTTACTAGTGGTATCCCTATATATTTTTTGTGTTTTTCATTCTGTATGGAACTCACTAAGTTCATTGAACTTACTTTGTTATCTTGTCCTTCTCATGTGCGTAGATAGTAGAAAGAGATTTGGTAGAATGGGGACTACGCTAGAGTTACTTTTGATAGTAAGCCACTTAAGTAATTCTTATCATGCATGATCGTTTGGCGAGTGCAGTCTAGTTGTATTTTGTAACCAACTTTTTTAATAATTTACACCTTTCACCAAATCACTATTTTAAGAGAATGTTTATGTGTACTTGAAGTATATGTTAAACCTTAGTGAATTATGGTTTATGAGATAATGTTTTAGTCATATACGCCAAACTAGTTTAAATGATATTTAACTGCCACTGATGCACTTGAAACTTTTATATGGGAAATAAATTTTATATAACCCTGTCAACTTTTATAAAGCTTTCGCCAGATGTTTGTTTAAACTATGTTTTTTTTACTTGGCGTAATATTGATTTGATTGTTTTGTTATTGTTATACTGAGGTTAACGCCAATTCAGGGGTATACATCATGACCTCAAAGCTATAAAAATTATAAGTGTTTTTGTTAAACTCAATTGGTTTTAAGTTGTAACATACTATAAACGAATTCGATGATTGAGTTTGTTGTGGGTGTTACAAGTTTAGGTATCAGAGTTAAGGTTGAGCCAATTCTCGAAAAACTAAAGGCTAAGTTACTCCTTGCAATGCACGATATATCTCTGGCTTAGTCCTTGCAGTTTTAAAAATTAACTTCAGTTGTGTTGTAACTATAAAGAACATGTTTGAAAGTTTAAGAGAAGCAATGGGTTCAGAGCCATGTACCTCAAGTGCAAGGACAAGCTCCTACAGCTGATCAGGGCATAGCCAGAAATGCTTTTCGCAATGCCTTTGTCACGATAATGGGTTAAGGTTTTGACCAATTTATGGGATTTAGAGCAGCCCAAGTAAGCTTGAAATGGTACAACCAGTACCTCCTATACCTCCAGTATCGGCTGCCACCCGATTTAAGGGTGATCCTATGAGAGAGATATGAAAAAGAGGCACCAAGAAATTTCTAGGGGATAAGGGCAATGACCCCACGGCAGCAGAGTAATGGTTATCACGCGTTTTTGGGTAATTAATGAGTTAAAGTGCATGCTGTCGGACAGTCTTTTTTGTGAAATCTCCTTGCTAGTAGGGGAGGCGTATCAATGGTGCGAAATGCTAACAAGTGTGACCCCTGATGAGTAGATAGATTGGGAATTCTGTCTAGAGAAATTTAGAGAAAAATGACCCCACAGTAGCAGAGTAATGGTTATCACGCATTTTTAGGGTAATTAATAAGTTAAAGTGCATGTCGGCGGACAGTCTTTTGTGTGAAATCTCCTTGCTAGTAGGGGAGGCGTATCAATGGTGCGAAACGCTGACAAGTGTGACCCCTGATGAGCAGATAAATTGGGAATTCTTTCTAGAGAAATTTAGAGAAATGTATGTGAACCAGATGTATATTAACCAAATGAAGAATGGGTTTTTATATCTCAAGCAAGGACGAATGTCAGTGATGGAATACGAATGAAGGTTCGTTAGACTTAGCTATTATGTAAAAGATATGTTTTAGACTAAGAAAACCTTATATATGAATTTCAAATAGGGATTAAGGGATGAAATTCGCGCCCTGGTGGCGGCATTAAAATGTCAGAGTTTAGCGGCCCTGATAATTAATGCCCATAAGATAAAGATGATTGTTCAAGAAAAGTTTAGAGTACATGAAGAGAAAGAATGAAACGTGCAATTTCTAGTCCGCTGCCATCGACAAATTTCAAGTTAGCCCACGAGTTTTAGACGGGATGAAGGTGGTTGACATGCTACCTCATTAGCGAGTACAGGTGGATCCAGAATGATGAAGGATCCTAATTACAAACATTGTGGGAGGAACTATCGAGGAATATATTGGAAAACAATGGGAGCTTGTTTTGGCTGTAGGTCTTTAGACCATCAGCTTAGAGACTGCCTCTCCAAGGATGAAGTAAGCTCAAAATAATCTATGCGTAGGCCCCAAAACATTCAATAGAAAGTGAGACTTGGAGTGGTCACAGAATCAGGATTAGTTCAGGGGGCTCCGAAAAAGAGCTACACTAACCCCAGCTTTGAAGTGTCCACAAGAGCTTATGTGATGAAAGCTAAAGAAGATGTTGGCTTACCAGAGGTTATAACGGGTAAATTTCTTTTCTTGACCATAGCATACAAGCATTAATATATTCGGGGTCAACCCATTCGTACATTTGCACAAAGGTCGTAAAAGGTATGAGTCTAGAAGTTGTTCCCTTCAAGACAAGTGTGTTAGTGACCAACCTCCTTGGTCAAAGTACAATGGTGAATAGAGTGATTAAGAACTATCTATTTATTTTAAGCGAGCATACCTTTTTGGCGGACTTGTTGTTATTAAGTTTTCATGAGTTCGATTCCATCCTTGGGTTAGATTGGTTAACCAGACACAACACCGTAGTTGACTATTGAGCAAGAGGTGTACGTTTGCCAACTGCAGAAGGAAAGGAAGTGTTGTTGATATGTGCATGGAAAAGACAAGAATTAAAATTCCCTTACCTAACTCATCGGAAGCATTATAAGTGCCTTTAGGTCCAATTACGCGATCTAAGGCTAGGCAACTTAAAGAGGCCCTTGTTGGATTGGTACAAGATGTTCGGGCCAAAAGTGAAAATGCTAAGTCTTGTTTTGAACTTAATGTGGAACCACCACTGTGCAATAAGTTAATTGTTACACCATGAATCGATTGTGTTTATTTTGTTGTGTGTTATTTGTTTATGTTTACCATAATTTTCATTTTAAATTCCTATTGCTTAAGTTTTCTTTCTTATGCATTTTGTTAAAAGAGATTTTAGTTTCAATTTGATTTCTATTTATATTGTTTTAGGTACATTCGACCATCCAATGTACACCCATATTAATTTTCATATTCCTTTCCAAAATACAAGGAATCTACACATTCATGCATAAGAAGATACATTGTACAAACAATCTTGAAGGGATGGTTCACTAAGGGAGAAGAATTTTCCTTTTCAAGTAATTCATGCACGTCTCAAGGGGGAAGCATAATTGAAGAACAATGCATCTGGTGGATACATGAACGTCACAATGCATGAATGTAAATGGGCCATGAATATGACTTTTCAAAGATACATGAACCTATGTCAAGGGGGACTGTTTGTGTCAATTCGGCTGGTTCAATGAATTTGAAGATACATGAATAACATGGATTCATGAGTAGATGCTATGGATGGCAAGGGGAATGTATATGACCTTTGGGTCATTTCTTGAATGTAAACATACATGAACCTATTTGATTCATGTACAGTAAGCATGCGTGTACTACACTTATGACTGATTTGTCCATTCATCTACTAGGCTAGTCCTATAAATAGGTTATCATTTGTATCCTTTGAATAACTTTTGACTTTCATTAATATAATTGTGAGATTATCCCTTTCGTTCTTTAAGAACACTATCTTTGAACTTATCAAGATTTTACGATCCTGTGGTGTTCACTTTAACCGATCTTATCACTCCTCTTCTCATCCCATTCTAGAGTGTGGAGGTCACCCTATACCATTGGTTCTTATCTCCTTATAGATAGTGGGTTGTAGTTTTCTTCAATTTCAACTTTCGTTATATTTCAAACTTTGTAGAAATCGGGTCACGTTCCTTTATAACATTGGTTCATTTTTGGGTTTGATTTTGGATCAAATTTTTATCCTATATTTTTACTTTAAAAGTTTTGTTTAAGTTACATGTTTAGAACGGTCAAGAAACATATATGTTCTTGTAATCTTCAACCGATTACGAGCACGTATTAGTTGTCTGGCATACAGGCTAATTTGGTGAATAGGATAATTTTTGCAGTATCCGCTAAAAAGTTATTGGTTAAGGGCGTAGATTCCTACTTGGCGTATATATGGATTTTTCTAAATCAAGAATGGATATTAGCCAAGTTTTGATTGTAAAGGAGTTTTCTGGTGTGTTTCCAAGAGAACTTCCAGGTATGCCTCCAGATAGAGAAGTAGAATTTTTTATTGAGTTAGAGCTTGGTACTCTGCCCATATCTTGTGCCTCCTATAGAATGGCGCCATTGGAACTAAAGGAATTAAAGATACAACTACAAGATCTTTTGGATAAGGGATTTATTCAACCAAGTGTTTCACCTTGGGCTGCTCCAATCTTGTTTGTAAGGAAAAAGAATGAGACTCTTCGCTTATGCATTAATTACCGCCAATTGAACAAAATGACTGTGAAGAACAAGTATCCACTACCTCGAATAGAAGATTTGCTTGACCAGTTAAATGGGGGTACCATTTTCTCCAAAATTGATCTGCGTTTTGGCTATTATCAGGTGAAGATTGAAGGTGACAATGTTCCAAAAACTACATTTCTTTCACGATATGGACATTATAAGTTCTTGGTGATTTCATTTAGGTTAACGAATGTACCAGCAATATTTATGAATTTGATGAATAGGGTGTTTCAGCCTTACTTGTATTACTTTGTAGTCGTTTTTACCTATGATAATCATGCGAAACACCTAATGATTCTACTCTAAAAGTGTGGCTAATCATGCGGAACACCTAATGATTCTACTAAGAACTCTGCGAGAGAACAAGTTGTATGCCAAATTCAGTAAATGCAAATTTTGACTGAGAGAAGTTCATTTTCTTAGTCATGTTATTTCTACTGAAGGCATTAAGGTAGACCCTAATAAAGTCAAAGTTGTGCTTGAGTGTAATCAGCCAAAGAACGTCACTGAAACACGTAGCTTTCTGGGTTTGGTGGGTTACTATAGGAGGTTCGTAAAATGGTTTGCCATGTTGGAAACACCTCTGACACAATTGTTAAGGAAGAAAGAAAAGTTTGAATGGAAAAGAGCATGTCAGAAGAGTTTCAATAAGTTGAAAGTAGTTCTAACTGAAGCTCCGATCTTAGCCCAACCAGAATCTGGCATGGAGTACACTGTGTTCACAGATGCATCCTTAATTGGGCTAGGATGTGTACTTATGCTAAGAGGAAAAGTTGTAGCATATAAATCTCGCCAACTCAAGCCGCATGAAAATAATTATCCAACTCATAACTTAGAGCTTGTAGCGGTGGTACTAGCGCTAAAGATCTGGAGACACTACCTTTATGGAGAGAAGTGTCGCATGTTTTCAGACCATAAAAGTTTAAAGTACCTGACGAAGCAGAATGATTTAAATTTTCCCTAACAACGTTGGATAGAGCTTCTGAAATATTTATTATCTTGCAACTAAATATCATCCTAGAAAGGCTCACTTAGTAGCAGATGCCTTAAGCAGAAAAATTGTGGCAACATTAGCATCCTTTCGAGCAAATGTTTATCTAGCAGATGATGGATCACACATTATGGAGTTGACTGTTCGACCTACCTTTCTTTTCTAGATTTTGGAAGAGCAATTAAAGGATGAGAAATGTGATGCGTACAAGCAGCGTATGGCGTCTAGTGAAGCAATGAACTTTAGTCTAGGAAAATATGGCAAACTCTGATTTATGAAAAGAATGTATGTGCCTATTGGAAATGGTTTGAGGTAAGAGTTATCAAAGGAAGCTCACTGAGGACCTTTCTCACTTCATCCAAGAAGTTTTAAGATGTATCGTGATTTCAGATACTTGTATTGGTGGTCTGGAATGAAGAAAGAAATAGCAGAGTACTTCTTAAGTTGTATGATATGCCAGCAGATAAAGGCAGAACATCAAGTTCCCTCAGGCAAGCTATACCCCTTAGAGATACTTGAGTGGAAGTGGGATAAGATCACCATGGATTTTGTTTTGGGTCTTCCTCTTAATCCTTCAAAGAAGAACTCGATCTGGGTAATCGTAGATTGGCTTACTAAGTTAGCCAATTTCTTTCATGTGCGCATGAATTGTTTGTAGGAAATGTTGGTTGAGCTATACACTTTTGAAATTGTACGTCTCCATGGAATTCCAACATCCATAGTATCAGATCGGGATCTAAGGTTTACATCGAGATTTTGGAAGCATCTGCAAGAATCTTTGGGAACCAAGTTGCTATTCAATACTGACTTTCACCCTCAGTCAAATGGGAAATCTGAAAGAGTGATTCAAGTTCTGAAGGACTTGCTCAGAAGCTGTGTGTTAGAGTTTGGACTGAATTGGGAAAAATATCTTCCTTTGGTTGAGTTGGCGTACAATAATAGTCATCACACTTGTCACATCCCAATTTTGGGCCTAGTCGGAACAGTGGTTTCGGGACCACAAATCCGATGACGAAAAAATTATTTTTACTATATTTTTATGGTGTACAATTTCACAGAATGATTTTGTGAAAATTTCGTTAAAAATTTTCAACGTGTGGGCACTTAATTTAGTCAAAATGACTAATGTAACACCCCGAACCCGAAACCGACACCGGAGTCGAACACGAGGTGTTAACTGACTTTAACCCCTTATAAAATTTATTTTCCAGACACTGCCCAATCTGTGTACTAGTCGTTTTAAAAATCATATCTTGAGTTTCGTAACTCGAAAATCAGTTTCATAATTTTTCCCAGAAACTAGACTCATGTGCCCATCTATGTATTTTTTTCTAGAATTTTTGGTCGGGCCAATTAGTACAGTTTATTAGTCAAAGTCTCCCATGTTGCAGGGGTCGACTACACTGACCTTTGCCCATTACGACTTGGATATCTCCCTGCACGGGGCTTCAATACTGATGCCGTTTGTTTCTATGAAAACTAGACTCAGAGAGGAATCTATACATATATGGTATGACCCATAATTATCTCTGGTTAATTTATAATGAATTTCCAAAGTCGGAGCAGGGAATCCAGAAACCGTTCTGGCCCTGTCCCACAAAAATCTGATTATCTCTTAATATACTGCCATATGATCTTTTCGTTACTTCCTCATGAAAACAGACTCATCGAGCTTCGATTACATAATTTATTCATCAATTAATTCCACTCCTACTATTTTTAGTGATTTTTCAATCTCATGACACTGCTGCTGCCAGCATCTGTTACGAAAGTAACTAGGTCCATTTCATGCCTACCCTTGATCCAACTCAATCGAACATTCGTGCCAAACACAACGTAATAGCTTATACATGCCAAAATGTTCTTCTAAGCCAACTAAGAAGAAAGTACCAAAACTTGCTATCCGGTGTGATGACTTCGATGATGGCCCGATCACGCAAAAAGAGATGTGTCCAAGAAACCTAGAATAGATGACAAGGAAACACCGGGTGAGTTTATAACTCAGTAAGTCATAAGCTATGCACTACCATCCATCAATAACATTATCACAAGAGAAAACAAAATGGAACGAGGCTAATTACTCCATCCATTCTGAACCATACCATAGTTCCTCCAACCTATCGATTCAATTTCATATCAATTCATGCATTCACATTCCATATACTCATCAATAGGACATTGAAGCATTTTCATAAATCAATTTATTTTCGTTACAATCAAACGACTAAACGGCCTTTCACCCATCCTACGATAAATTTTATGTACGTGACTTCAAGTATAGTTGTCACATAGGTTCAAACTTACCGAGCTCAACACCAAGTATAAGCATAGCACCTATTAGCCATGTACTCAAGACACTTACCCGATCCGCTGTCCGCGATCGACTCAATAGTGTCGCACACATAGTGTCCATAATGATTCACGAATGTATATTGAGTCCGCACACTCAGTGCTATATAATCAAATCGCACACTTAGTGCTACATAGTCAAATCGCACACTTAGTGCCGCATGGTCAATTCGCACACTTAGTGCATCATATTCATTTCGCACACTTAGTGCAACATAGTCAAATCGCACACTTAGTGCTGTACAATTTAATCACATAGTCAAATCGCACACTTAGTGCTGTACAATTTAATCCCGCGCACTTAGCGCCAATCTCATGGTCATAAATGGTTATACCCGCACGTTTAGTGCCGAGATCAACAACTCAGTACATCTTACCTCTTTTCTTTTCATTCAACAATTTCATCATCACATACGTACATGCATATATATATATATGTATATTTATTCATTCCATTCAGCATCAATACATAAACATTATGACCATTTGAAATAATACCAACTACATGCTTAATGACTTACCTTGTGTTGGGTAAGACGGTTCCAACTCGACTACTCAGTGATCTTTTCTTTGCCTTTATCGGATCTAGTTCCCGTTTGCTCTTGAGCTTAAGTTCAACAAAATTTAAAATAGTCATTAATCGACTATTCAAGTATTACTTTCAGAATAATATATATATATTGATTTGACCTTCACACACATAGATTATAGTAAGCTTTATAATAGTCAATAAATAACTCATTGGCAAATTTTCATTAATGTTTACAACAAAATCACATATTCACTACGAGCTGTTTTCCTGAGCAGTAGTCGCTAAATTGTTTATAACTGGAGCTAAAAACTCCAAATCACTAGCCGTTAATTTTCCCTGAATATAGACTCGTATATATTCCATCCATAAAATTTTCAGAATTTTTGGCTTGGCCAATCAATACCATATTTTTCTTAAAGTTTCCCCTGTTTCACTGTTTGACTATTCTGACCACTCTTCACTACGAATCAAATTTCTCATTTTACAGAATTCAAAATGTGTTGTATTTGATCTCATTTGAAACTAGACTCATTAAGGAGTCTAAGAATATAAATTTTATCTTATAATCATTTTTGTACAATTTATAATGATTTCCTAAAAACAGAACAGGGAATCTAGTAGTCATTTTGACTCAGCCCCACAATACTTCAAATATCTCAAGATCGGTAACTCTTTTGTTTTTATAGTTTCTTTTGTAAGAAAATAGACTCTTCAAGCTTTAATGGCATAATTCACTCAGCTTCTAATTCAACTCCTACAAATTATGGCGATTTTCCAAAATCACCTTACTGCTGCTGTCCCCAAACAGATTATTACCAAATCAAATACTAACATTAGCATTTCACCTTAATAGCTAGCTTACCAAGCCTTAATTTAACATATTAATCTTTAACATATCTTTCACTTTTCATCAACAACTATCAAAAAGCTCAAGCACTCATCAATGGCAAAACACAAAATCATCATCAATCCACAAAATTGAACCATGGGTTTTTAGAACTCAAGTCAACTACTAAAACATGCATGCATCTCAAGAACAACATCAAACATACCTTAGTCTAGCAAACCACCATAGCCGATTTTCTCAAGCTCTTCCCCTTCCTTTCTTTCCTCTATTCGGCCAAAGGTGTTCAAGAATGAACACATTTTTTTTTGTTTTCTTTCCTCAACTCACGGCAACAAGGGGGGGTATGGATGAGACCATTTTTTTTCATCACCCTTCCTTTTCATTGTTTAATTACCATGCTCTTTATTTTATTTTTCTTAGCATACATCACTAGCATAACATGTTGGTGACATGTTTCCACCCATAGCATGGCCAGCCACTATGCTTTAATTTGGCTAATTTGACATGCAAGGACAAACACTTTCCCACATATATTAATGGGCCACTTGAACACTTGCCTAGCATATTTCTAAATTGTCTCACATAAGTCCCTACTAATAAATTCCACATACACTGACCAAATTAAAGTATGGAACTATCACACAAGCATTTACGCACATCATAAACACAGAATATAATCTTTAATTATTTATAAGACTCGGTTTTGTGGTCCCGAAACCACTTCCCGACTAGGGTCAATTTTGGGCTGTCACAACTCTCCCCCACTTAAGAAATTTTCGTCCCCGAAAATCTTACCGGTAAATAGGTTTGAATATCGTTCTTTCATCGAGCTCTCGGTTTCCCAAGTAGCTTCCTCGATCCTGTGTTTGAGCCATAACACCTTTACTAGCGGAACTCTTTTGTTTCGTAACTCCTTCACTTCACGAGCTAGGATACGCATCGGTTCTTCTTCATAACTCATATCGGCTTGAATTTCAACCTCTGATGGGCTAATTATGTGCGATGGATCAGATCTATAGCGTCGAAGCATCGAAACATGAAAGACGTCATGGATCTTTTCAAGCTCAGGGGGCAAAATCAATCTATACGCAACTGGCCCCACTCGTTCGGAGATTTCGTACGGCCCAATGAATCTCGGGCTCAACTTGCCCTTACGGCCAAACCTAAGTACCTTTTTCCAAGGCGAAACTTTAAGAAACACTTTATCTCCCACCTGATATTCAATGTCTTTTCGTTTCAAATCCGCATACGATTTCTGACGATCTGTGGCTGCTTTCAGACTTTCACGGATTACCTTTACTTTCTGTTCGGCATCTTTAATCAAATCAACTCCGAAAATTTTACTTTCACCGAGCTCGGTCCAAAACAATGGTGTACGGCATTTACGACCGTACAAAGCCTCGTAAGGTGCCATCTTAATACTTGATTGAAAACTATTGTTGTAAGCGAATTCAATCAAAGGTACATACCGTTCCCATGAACCACTAAACTCAAGGATGCAGCATCTCAGCATATCCTCGAGTATCTGAATTATCCGCTCGGATTGACCATCGGTTTGGGGATGAAAAGCGGTGCTAAAATGCAGCTTGGTACCCAAAGCTTCTTGCAATTTCTTCCAAAATCGCGAGGTGAATCTCGGATCTCTATCCGACACGATAGAAATAGGTACTCCATGTAATCTCACAATCTGAGAAACATACAATTCGGCTAGTTTATCCAATGAAAAATCCGTACGCACGGGGATAAAGTGAGCCGACTTAGTCAGCCTATCAACAACAACCCAAATCGCATCCTTCTTACTTGCGGACAATGGCAGTCCGGACACAAAGTCCATTGTGACTCGGTCCCATTTCCACTCGGGTATCATGATCGGCTGAAGTAACCCTGAAGGCACTTGATGTTCCGCTTTCACTTGTTGACATATTAAACATCTCGAAACAAAGTCGGAGATGTCTCGTTTCATACCATGCCACCAAAACCGACGTTTCAAGTCGTTGTACATTTTCGTGCTCCCCGGGTGAATTGACATTCGGCTACAATGGGCTTCGTTCAGAATCATCGGAATGAGTTCCGAATTCCTTGGAACACACAAATGACTTCTAAACCTCAAACAACCATCATCATCAATCTGAAACTCCGATTCCTTATTCGGAACACACTCAGCTCGTTTTGCAACCAATTCATCATCGACTTCCTGAGCTTCAAGAATTTGATGAGTCAATAATGGTTTGGCTTTTAATTCAGCTACTAACACATTGTCAGGTAGAACAGACAAGTGTACATTCATCGCTCGCAAAGCAAACAGTGATTTCCGGCTTAAGGCGTCCGCAACCACATTAGCCTTTCCCGGGTGGTAATCAATGACAAGCTCGTAATCTTTCAACAACTCAAGCCAACGTCTTTGTCGCAGATTCAAGTCTCGTTGAGTCATCAAATATTTGAGACTTTTGTGATCCGAAAACACATGGCACTTCTCACCAAACAAATAATGTCGCCATATTTTCAATGCAAACACAATGGCGGCTAGTTCAAGATCATGGGTCGGATAATTTCTCTCGTGTGGCTTCAATTGTCTTGACGCATAGGCCACAACTCGACCTTCTTGCATCAATACGCAACCCAACCCAAGTAGGGATGCGTCACTATAAATGACAAACTCTTTACCCGATTCGGGTTGCACCAAAATTGGAGCTTCAGTCAAATGAGTTTTCAGTTGATCGAAGCTTTTCTGACATTTCTCCGTCCATTCGAACTTAACATCCTTTTGAAGTAGCTTCGTCATTGGTGTGGCTATCATCGAGAAACCTTTGACAAATCGTCGGTAATAACCGGCGAGCCCTAGAAAGCTCCGGACTTCGGTAACATTTCTCGGAGGCTTCCAGTTAAGTATGGCTGAAATTTTGCTCGGGTCAACTCGAATACCCGATGCGGATACCACATGACCCAAGAAGCTAACCTCTCTTAACCAGAACTCACACTTACTGAACTTAGCATATAACTGCTTATCCGCAAAATTTGCAACACTTGCCTCAGATGCTCAGCATGTTCGGTCTCATCTCTTGAATAGACCAAGATGTCATCAATAAACACAACTAGAACCGATCCAAATACGGCCTGAAGATCCGATTCATCAAATCCATAAACACTGCAGGGGCATTAGTGAGCCCGAACGGCATCACTAAGAACTCGTAGTGACCGTACCTCGTTCTGAAAGCAGTTTTGGGTACGTCCGAATCTCGAATCCGCAACTGATAATAACCCGATCTCAAATCTACTTTGAAAACACCGATGCTCCCTTTAATTGATCGAACAGATCATCAATACGCGGTAACGGATACTTATTCTTTATCGTCACTTTATTCAGTTGACGATAGTCAATGCACAACCTCATGGTTCCGTCCTTCTTTTTCACGAACAATACTGGTGCACCCCAAGGTGAGAAACTCGGTCGAGCGAAACCTCTATCCGTCAATTCTTGCAACTGAGCTTTCAACTCTTTTAACTCGGTTAGTGCCATACGATACGGAGCGATCGAATTGGCGTAGTTCCAGGTACAAGCTCAATACCAAACTCTACCTCCCGAACAGGTGGCAAACCCGGTAACTCTTCAGGAAAAACATCCGGGTATTCACAAACCACCGGCACCGATTTGGGTTTCTTTTCTAACTCCTTGTCATCAAGTACATACGCGAGGTATGCTTCGCACCCTTTCCTTACATATTTCTGGGCCAACATTGCTGATATTACAGCTGGCAACCCCCTTAAGTCCGCAGACTCAACTCGGATATTTCGTTATTTGCGCACCTCAAATCGATAGTCTTGCTTTTGCAATTCACAACCGCATCATGCGCGGTTAACCAATCCAAACCAAGAATAACATCAAACTCGTCGAACGGCAAAAGCATCAAATCAGTCGAAAAACAAGATTCTCGGATTATTAGAGGGCATCTCTTACACACTTTATCAACAAGTACGCATTGACCCAAAGGGTTTGATACTCGAATTACGAGCTCAGTAGACTCAACAGGTAGAGTCTTACTGGTTGCTAAGGTTTCGCATACATATGAATGAGTAGAACCAGGGTCAATCAATGCAATCACATTAGTATCAAAGAGAGTGAAGGTACCAGTGATGACGTCGGGGGAGGATGCCTCCTCTCGTGCGCGAATGGCATATGCTCTAGTAGGAGTACGGTTCTCGGCTCGATCGGCCGTATCAGAGGCCCCCCTCTGACTCCACCCCTGCCTCCTAAAATTCTCGGTGGTCTACCTCTAGATGTCACTCCACTAGGTCTTGCACCTTGAATCTTATTCTTCTCATCCAGCTCCGTGCAATCTCTAATGAAGTGGTCCTTCGAACCGCATCCGTAACAGGCCCTGCTAGTAGACTTGCCCCAACATTCACCTAGGTGTCGTCTTCCACATTGGGGACATTCAGGTTTCTCGTGACGATTATTGCCCACACTAGCTACCGAAGTAGCTCGGGAGCCCATCGATGGTCTTGCCCTGATGGAAATTCCCGCAGTCGCCCTCGACTTATTAATGTCCTCCCTGAACTTCTTTACAGCTGAGAACGGAGCTTTACCCGTCGATCTTTTACGATAATCTCTAGCTTCAAATTCAGCCTTCCTCTTCTCCTTTCCAAGTTCTTCCGCCTTGCAGGCTCGTTCGACTAGTGTTACGAATTCTTTTATTTCCAAAATACCCATTAGTAGCTTTAAATCTTCATTCAATCCTTCCTCGAATCTTTTGCACATAGCAACCTCATCAGCTACACACTCCCGGGCATACCTACTGAGTCTTACGAATTCATGTTCGTATTCAGATACAGTCATAGGCCTTGCTTGAGTTCCAAGAACTCCTTACGCTTCTGATCAATGAACCGTTGGCTAATAAATTTCTTTCGAATTCCGTTTGAAAGAAGTCCCAAGTTACTCGCTCGTTCGGGACTATGGAAATCAAGGTCCTCCACCAATAGTAGGCTGAGTCTCGCAACAAAGATACAGCACATTTTAGACATTCGTCAGGTGTGCATGACAATTCATCGAACACCCGAATGGTGTTATCAAGCCAGAACTCGGCCCTTTCGGCATCATCAGTTACTATGGCCTTGAACTCCTCGGCCCCACGCTTCCTAATCAAGTCTACAGGTGGCTTACTCAGCCTCACAGGATCAGCGACTGATGGCATTACAGGCTCTTGGGGTGGATTATTCAAATTTGGGAATTGTTGGACAGCCGGGTTGGTTCGGGCATATTGCGCGACCCACTCATTCATCATGGTAAAGAAGGCTTGTTTAGCCCCCTCACCTTGATTATTCGCAGATGACTGAGGTTCAACAGGCGGCGTCCCTTGTGCAGGAGCAGCCGCTACGCTCTCAACGTCATCCGCTAGGGTTCTTTCTACACCGGGATCCATTTACTAATCAAAACAAAAACATTTCAACCGTCAGAAGTCATCACCCTTTTAAACATTAACATTAAGGCATGTATAGCTAGACTCATACGTGCTATGGTAGTCCTAGAACCGACTAAACCATAGCTCTGATACCAATCAAATGTAACACCCCGAACCCGAAACCGACACCGGAGTCGAACACGAGGTGTTAACTGACTTTAACCCCTTATAAAATTTATTTTCCAGACACTGCCCAATCTGTGTACTAGTGGTTTTAAAAATCATATCTTGAGTTTCGTAACTCGAAAATCAGTTTCGTAATTTTTCCCAGAAACTAGACTCATGTGCCCATCTATGTATTTTTTTCTATAATTTTTGGTCTGGCCAATTAGTACAGTTTATTAGTCAAAGTCTCCCATGTTGCAGGGGTCGACTACACTGACCTTTTCCCATTACGACTTGGATATCTCCCTGCACGGGGCTTCAATACTGATGCCGTTTGTTTCTATGAAAACTAGACTCAGAGAGGAATCTATACATATATGGTACGACCCCTAATTATCTCTGGTTAATTTATAATGAATTTCCAAAGTCGGAGCAGGGAATCCAGAAACGTTCTGGCCCTGTCCCACAAAAATCTGATTATCTCTTAATATACTGCCCATATGATCTTTTCGTTACTTCCTGATGAAAACAGACTCATCGAGCTTCGATTACATAATTTATTCATCAATTAATTCCACTCCTACTATTTTTAGTGATTTTTCAATCTCATGACACTGCTGCTGCCAGCATCTGTTACGAAAGTAACTAGGTCCATTTTATGCCTACCCTTGATCCAACTCAATCGAACATTCGTGCCATTTTCGCATGGCTTAAAGTTTACATGCCAAAGTTCAAACACAACGTAATAGCTTATACATGCCAAAATGTTCTTCTAAGCCAACTAAGAAGAAAGTACCAAAACTTGCTATCCGGTGTGATGACTTCGATGACGGCCCGATCACGCAAAAAGAGATGTGTCCAAGAAACCTAGAATAGGTGACAAGGAAACACCGAGTGAGTTTATAACTCAGTAAGTCATAAGCTATGCACTACCATCCATCAATAACATTATCACAAGAGAAAACAAAATGGAACGAGGCTAATTACTCCAACCATTCCGAACCATACCATAGTTCCTCCAACCTATCGATTCAATTTCATATCAATTCATGCATTCACATTCCATATACTCATCAATAGGACATTGAAGCATTTTCATAAATCAATTTATTTTCGTTACAATCAAACGACTAAACGGCCTTTCACCCATCCTACGATAAATTTTATGTACGTGACTTCAAGTATAGTTGTCACATAGGTTCAAACTTACCGAGCTCAACACCAAGTATAAGCATAGCACCTATTAGCCATGTACTCAAGACACTTACCCGATCCGCTGTCCGCGATCGACTCAATAGTGTCGCACACATAGTGTCCATAATGATTCACGAATGCATATTGAGTCCGCACACTCAGTGCTATATAATCAACTCGCACACTTAGTGCTACGTAATCAAATCGCACACTTAGTGCTACATAGTCAAACTCGCACACTTGGTGCCGCATGGTCAATTCGCACACTTAGTGCATCATATTCATTTCGCACACTTAGTGCAACATAGTCAAATCGCACACTTAGTGCTGTACAATTTAATCCCGCGCACTTAGCGCCAATCTCATGGTCATAAATGGTTATACCCGCACGTTTAGTGCCGAGATCAACAACTCAGTACATCTTACCTCTTTTCTTTTCATTCAACAATTTCATCATCACATACGTACATGCATATATATATGTATATTTATTCATTTCATTCAGCATCAATACATAAACATTATGACCATTTGAAATAATACCAACTACATGCTTAATGACTTACCTTGTGTTGGGTAAGACGGTTCCAACTCGACTACTCAGTGATCTTTTCTTTGCCTTTATCGGATCTAGTTCCCTTTTGCTCTTGAGCTTAAGTTCCACAAAATTTAAAATAGTCATTAATCGACTATTCAAGTATTACTTTCAGAATAATATATATATTGATTTGACCTTCACACACATAGATTATAGTAAGCTTTATAATAGTCAATAAATAACTCATTGGCAAATTTTCATTAATGTTTACAACAAAATCACATATTCACTACGAGCTGTTTTCCCGAGCAGTAGTCGCTAAATTGTTTATAACTGGAGCTACAAAACTCCAAATCACTAGCCGTTAATTTTCCCTGAATACAGACTCGTATATCTTCCATCCATAAAATTTTCAGAATTTTTGGCTTGGCCAATCAATACCAGATTTTTCTTAAAGTTTCCCCTGTTTCACTGTTTGACTATTCTGACCACTCTTCACTACGAATCAAATTTCTCATTTTACAGAATTCAAAATGTGTTGTATTTGATCTAATTTGAAACTAGACTCATTAAGGAGTCTAAGCATATAAATTTTATCTTATAATCATTTTTGTACAATTTATAATGATTTCCTAAAAACAGAACAGGGAATCTAGTAGTCATTTTGACTCAGCCCCACAATACTTCAAATATCTCAAGATCGGTAACTCTTTTGTTTTTATAGTTTCTTTTGTAAGAAAGTAGACTCTTCAAGCTTTAATGGCATAATTCACTCAGCTTCTAATTCAACTCCTACAAATTATGGCGATTTTCCAAAATCACCTTACTGCTGCTGTCCCCAAACAGATTATTACCAAATCAAATACTAACATTAGCATTTCACCTTAATAGCTAGCTTACCAAGCCTTAATTTAACATATTAATCTTTAACATATCTTTCACTTTTCATCAACAACTATCAAAAAGCTCAAGCACTCATCAATGGCAAAACACAAAATCATCATCAATCCACAAAATTGAACCATGGGTTTTTAGAACTCAAGTCAACTACTAAAACATGCATGCATCTCAAGAACAACATCAAACATACCTTAGTCTAGCAAACCACCATAGCCGATTTTCTCAAGCTCTTCCCCTTCCTTTCTTTCCTCTATTCGGCCAAAGGTGTTCAAGAATGAACACATTTTTTTTTGTTTTCTTTCCTCAACTCACGGCAACAAGGGGGGGTATGGATGAGACCATTTTTTTTTCATCACCCTTCCTTTTCATTGTTTAATTACCATGCTCTTTATTTTATTTTTCTTAGCATACATCACTAGCATAACATGTTGGTGACATGTTTCCACCCATAGCATGGCCAGCCACTATGCTTTAATTTGGCTAATTTGACATGCAAGGACAAACACTTTCCCACATATATTAATGGGCCACTTGAACACTTGCCTAGCATATTTCTAAATTGTCTCACATAAGTCCCTACTAATAAATTCCACATACACTGACCAAATTAAAGTATGGAACTATCACACAAGCATTTACGCACATCATAAACACAGAATATAATCTTTAATTATTTATAAGACTCGGTTTTGTGGTCCCGAAACCACTTCCCGACTAGGGTCAATTTTGGGCTGTCACATCAAACATCTAATTTACTCAATTCAAAACACCTAAACGACATTTTTCAAGACATTAAGCAACTACATGTTCGGCTATTACACATATGAGCAATAACAATTCATACTTTTAACAAGATTAACTTCTTTCATCAACAAATTCTTCTTCAAAACTTAAAGGCTATAATAAAATTATTTCCTTATTAACCATAACCGAATGTGCAATTCATCCATCAAAATTCAAAGTTTTGGCATGGGCTAAGTAAGAAACAAGATGATTAACCTAAAACAAGCTAAAATTTCAAAAATCTAACACAATTCACTAACCTTCCTTATGCTTCAAATTGACCGAAAGTCTTCCCCCATTTCTTTCTTTCTAATCGACCAAGAAGAACAAAGATAAAGCTTTGTTTTCATCACCCATTTTTCTATTCTTTTTATTTTATTCATCTATATTATAAAGTATAAAGCCATTTGACTAATAATTAATACATATATTTAATATTAAAGCATCATCATGGTCGGCCACTAATAACAAAAAGGGATATTTGACATGCAAGTCCAATCTTTTTATAACATGCATTAATAAACCACTTTTAAATTTACCTATCACATTTCACAATTGTCTTACATGAGTCCTATTTAATAAATTTCACATACAAACGACAAAATTAAAGCATGAAATTTTCACACATGCATGTACACATACAATAAGCATAGAATATAACGGTTAATTATTTTTATGACTCGGTTTTGTGGTCCCGAAACCACTTTCCGACTAAGGTCAAATTAGGGCTGTCACACATATGAATTATAATCATTTAAATTTTGTTTAAATTGAATATTTATTATGTTGTTTGATGCAAATGAATCAAAATATACACGTATCAACATTATGATGAATTGACGGATATCGCATCCCAGTTGAACCTTTTGAATTCCTAAGATACGAATGACATGTGATTAAGGATTTCATGTTTCGGGTGCTAGTCTTGAATGTCCTACCGATGGCTAAGGTCCTGCATTTATTGCAGATTGTCCACAGCTCATGTAAGCAGCATCGTGTAGCTTACATTCCGACCCATAGCTCCTGTGAGCAATGATGTAAAGGAAAGGTTACAGTTATATGTAAAGGCACACTTCTTGTGAGCTTTCCCAAGTATCAGATGTAATTCTAAATGGTTCAACAGTTAAGAAAAATGAATGGAATGGTAAATGACTTAATGGAAAGGTTTATAACCATATGAAAAGGTTGATGCTTATGTAATGTATCTCATAAAATCTATTTATGTTATAAATGAGTTTATACGACTAACAAGTAAGCTTGATGATGCTTGAATAGGCTTATAATAAATTCATGGTATTGGATACGGTAAGTAAGAATCTATTTAGGTTTGTGCTTGATGTTTATGTATGGTTTATGGACTTATAATGTTTGTTTAGGTAAGTCCTTTTGGTCACTTTTTGAAAAGTGTATGGTTTGTTGATACAATTTTTTGTCTCAAAAATGGTCGATTGTGATGTGTTTTAGGTACATAATAGTATGAGGCAATTATGGTATGTTTTGAATGGTTTGGAAATGTTTAAATGTTGTATGTTTTAGTACCCAAATAAACTACATTTATATGCATCAAATGTGTCATATGAACTTGATTATGTATGCAATAATTGGACACTAATGGTGGTGCATTCATTGGCACATTGATTAATTGAATTAAGGTTTTGGATGTGACAAATATATGTGTGTTTAGATGAAGTATTAGTTTTTTTGAAATTTTTCATAATTGGCCTAAATGTTCATGCATGGAATGGTTTTGAAATGGCTTGATTTTAGGTAAATTTGGGTCCATACAACCCCTGTTTTGTAAATTTTTGAACTTTTCCCTAAACTTTCCAAATTGTTTCAAATTGGCCTTGATTTGCTTCTAAGCAATTTTTAAGGCCTCAAGGGCTCGATTTAAGGATAGTATGTATATGGATGAATGATCTATTATATGCTTTAAATTGTTTAATGTTAAAATATTTAAATGCTTTCAATTGTATGGTAATGCTCTTAAACCCTAATCTGGCGATGGAGACGAGTTAGGGGTGTTACACAAGCGTACTATACTTTTGGCGAATACTCTTTCTACACTTACTCTTAACCTATTAACACGAACTTCTCCTTAATACATGGTAGAATATCATAAAATCAAACTCTTGCTCATTTTTGTGGCAGCTACAATACGCCTACACGTATACATCAAAATGATCATTTGGGAAAACAACACCAAGCCAGATAGACTGTTTACTTCTATTCGCCCAAAACTTTTGATCCGCCAGAATTAGGGTGTTACACAGGCTTTTGAACACCATCTCTATTTGGTTGTTCTAGTTCAAATTAGCCTTCTTGTCTGTAGCCTCGGCAAAGTATCCTATAAGAGTGATCATATGGTCTTTGACTGCAATGTCGGGCTTTTTTTGGGCATTCATCAAGCTAGTTATGAAAGAGTGTTGAGCCAAGATAGCCTGGCATCCAAACATTTTTTCTAGCTTATCTAGAGTCACTTTAATAGTCTAACAGTTCTTCAGTAGCTTATACAGAGTGTTGTTCACGCTTGCTAGCATATGGCAATGAGCTATTGTTCGTGCATGCCAGCATATGGCAATGAGCTATCTCATCAGACTCTTCGAAGCATTTTCTAGACTCAGCTTGAGTGCTCAGAAGGCACTTAGTATCAAATTTTTTTTTAAGTTTCTAACAGCTCAGGACAGTTATCATGTTCTTCTTTAATTCCTTATAGTTGTTTTCGTTTAGTTTGATTTCAGTGAGCATGTCAATAAAGGAGTATGTTCCATTTTTTATATAAAAATAAAATATTCATTTATTAGTATCTTTGTATAAGAAAATGTTTGAAAAATTTTGCAATATTACAATATGCACTAAGATGATGCATACGTCTTACATTAAACCTTGAAAAGCATTTTTAAGTCGCTGCAACAATAATTTCAAATAGGTAGACATGAGCTTTAGGTAGTACTAATATGTTTAATTGAGTGTGTAGGATGAATAATTAAAGGCCCAATTGACAATGAAGAAAAGAACAAATGAGGCATAAGCTTCCCAGAACGTTAACGCACAAAATAAATGAGACAAGGCATAAATTATGTGTCGTGCCGTAGAAATAGTGCGGCGTGACATAAATCAACTTCCTGGCCAAGTATTTTGGGGTTATTTTCATCCACGCAATCAACTCTATACGAAGACCTAGTGCCATGACTTGTTTTGGTTGTACAAATTATCTTGTGAATTGGTTTGGAAGTGGTAAATAATGAGCATGCTTTGTGGGCGTAAGGTTATTTTATAATGTGTCGTGACATTAACTTAGCTAGTTGAATTGATGAGAAATGTATTGGATATATATATAGGTAATATTGACAAGGTACTTAGCACATAAGTTTTGTATATTGGTTCGGCAGCTGAGCTAGAAAATAATTATTGTTAACATGGTAACTATGCACTTATATATATATATGGTATCTTAAGAATATTTGTCCATTTGGTAAGGTTAGCTAATGGTTCACGTATGGATTATTCTATTCGATATGTGCATAAATTGAAGTAATAAGATCGGTAATCAGCTTATGAAATACGTGTAATGATATATGCTCGGTTATAAGTTAAGCATTAGATAGTTGTGATTCATTGGATATAATGTTTGAATATTACTTTGTGAAATATATGAATGGTTTCCTATTAATTAGCTTGAAATGATTCATAATAAGTTGATATTCGTATATATATGGTTGAATTCATGTATAAGGTAGCATAATAAGTTATGTAAATCGTTCTTTGTACATGCGAATTAGATAGAGATTAAATAAGCATGAAATTGAGTCATAGCATAATTTATAAAATATAATATGTATTGGAGCTATATATGATTGTCAAATGTGATTACTAAGAAGTAAAGTTGAGTAAGTAATTAAATAAACTATTTGTTTAAATTAAGCTCAAGAGCAAAGAGGGTCGAAATCAGATAGGGGAAAAGAGAAAGCAATTGAATAGCCTATCCACAATTGTTCAAATATACCCGAGGTAAGTTTTGAGTAGTCACCTTTAATATATACTTGATGATGCCTTGATATGTGTAAATTGGATGAATTGGGATCTTTTGGTCTTACTTGAATTAAGTTGTATGATAAATAACTTATTTATATGAATTATAGACGAATGGTCACAATAGGGTAAGTTTGAATGGTGAAAGGGATATGTGAGAATTATCTATGATGCTTGAAACTTAATGTAAATGATGGTGCTCATATAGAGCTTAATTTCGAATGTGGCAATGACTACTAATGTGATATGTTGAATGAGGTGTATTAATATACGATTAGATATGCATGATATTTGAAAATTATATCCGGACTTAAAGTCCGCAGGCTATATGCAGGAAATATATCCGGACTTAAAGTCTACAGGCTATATGCGGGAAATATATCCGGACTTTAGGCCCGCAGGCTACGTGCTGGAA
>NC_053441.1:44766617-44902669 GCF_007990345.1 Gossypium hirsutum | reverse complement strand
CATTTGGGGAATGAGATCCCACGTAAGACCATGTCTGGGACATGGCGTTGGCACCGAGATGAGAGGTTTCCCGAAAGACCATGTCTGGGATATGGCATGGGCACTGATATGAGAACTCCCATGTAAGACCATATCTAGGATATGGCATTAGCAATACAAGAAACATCCTATGTAAGACCATATCTGGGACATAGCTTTGGCATGTTATTATCAGAAAAGAGTCCCAAGTATCCTTATTATTCCAATGTGGCTCAACGGGCTAGTAAACAAATTATGTTCCATGAAAGTTCAGGTAAAAGCATAAATAGCAAATTCAGGTGAGTTATAAGAGTTAAGAACATATTATGTTATGAATTGAGAACCAACATTTCAGCAAGAGAAGAGTATGTTATAATCATGAGTTATCTAATTAAACAAGTAAGTGAATGAGTAAGAGATTAAGTAAAGAGGAAATTAAAGATCATGACACTTGAGTATATTTATTTGTGTTAAATGTTGTTATTTATTTGCTCGTAAACTTACTAAGCTTTATGCTTACTTATTTTATTTTCCTTCTTTTATAGTATTGCAAAGCTAATTCGGGGATCTTAAAGACGTCGGAGGGCGCTCACACTATCAACAACAACAACAACTCGGTATTTTATGATGATCAATGTTTGAGCTATGGCATGTATGGGGACTTAGTCATTTTGAATGTATGTCCTTATGATATTGCTAAAGGATGATGTGTAAATATGTGATAATGTTTAACTATTAAAATGGCTAAGTAAGAATATGTTTGGTATTATGAATGCCTAGGTGATAGTTTATGAAAGAGTAAAAATTTGCAATGAAATAGTTTTGGGACAGCAGCAGTGACGTGACTTTGAAAAATCACCAAGGATAGTATAAAGTGAATTAGAGAGTGAATGATATATAGAATTAAAGCTTATTGAGTCTATTTTCACAAAAAAAAATAACGGTGTGGGTAAAGGAATTTTATATTCTAATATATTTGAAATTTGGTTAGATAGGGTCAGAATGGTTTTTGGAGTCCCCTGTTCTAACTTTAGAAAATCTTTAAAAATTGTAAAAAAATAATTATGAGATATAATTTATATGTCTAGATTCCTTAGTGAGTCTATTTTCTATAAAAACAAGTGAGAACACCATATGAAAATCATAAGATGAGAAAATTGATTTTTAGTGAATAAAGGTCAGAACCGTCATGCAGTGAAACAGGGGAGACTTTAATGAATAAACTGTACTAATTGGCTAAATTAAAAATTCTGAAAAGCGCAGGTGCACAGCATTATGGTGAACAGTGAAATAAATTTTAAATGCAAATTTTTATGCCCCGAACTAATAAATTAAGTCAAGTAACGCCCCATGCTCAACTCCGGCAACGGTCTCGGGTAAGGGGTGTTGCAACACTAGTTTAGGGATGTCATCATTTGAAGCCTTGTATTTAAGAAGGTGCAGATCACCCATCTATTGGATGGAACTCAGCAGAAGCAAAATGGTTGGTCCTGACATGGTATGAGAAACAAAGGAGAAAGTTTCAATCATTCGAACCCATTTGAAAGTTGCTCAAGATCGACAGAAAGCATATGTTTATTTAAAAAGGAAAGAAATCTTGTTTGAAGTAGGTGGCAAGGTATTTTTAAAGGTTCCTCCTTGGAATAAAGTCATAAGATTCAGTAAAAAATGGACGTTAAGCCCGCGTTTCATAGGACTATATGACATTCTGAAACAAGTTGATCCAATGGCGTATAGATTAGCACTGCCACCAGAGTTTTCAAAGATGCACAATTTGTTCCAAGTGTCCATGTAAAGAAGATATTTATCTAATCCAAATCATGTTGTGCAAGTTGAAGCAATGAAAGTGAAGCTAGACTTGTCTTTTGAAGAAGAACCTATTCGCATTTTGGCAAGAGAAGTGAAAGAATTTAGCAACAAAAGAATCTCGTTGGTAAAGGTATTCTAGAGAAATCACAATTCAAAAGAAGCCACCTGGTAAAGAGAGAGTTTGATGAAAGAACAATATCCTCAGCTATTCGTATGTAAAAATTTCGAAGATGAAAATTTCCTAAGTGGGGGAGAACTGTAACAGCCCGCCAGACGAAAATTATATCGAGTCACTGTTTGGCGTTTAAGTTGTTTACGCTAAGGGTAGAAAATAAGTAAGTTAGTGAAATATCCATTGTTGACTAGGTGGCGTATTTTGTGTGCCAGCATTAATGGCATTCAACATCTCGTGCTAATTGTCTTAAACCTCTTAACACCAAAACTTGTATGGACAATTATTAACTTCGTTTTTGCTTTGTTACATTTGGCTCAAAGCTTTATTTATTTTAAGGATATGTTAATTTTTATTAATTAAAAATATTATATAAATTGTAAGAAAATGAATACAAAAATATCATTTTATATAATACTTAATTATTTTTATCTATTAACCAAAAAATATTTACATAAATATATATGATATTTAATAATTTTAAATTATTTAAAAATAAAAAAGTTAAAAAATTATTATATATGTATCTATATTATTATTCAAGCCTCTGACTGAGTTGGTGTCACAAGTCAATTGAACACTAATTTAATTAAAGAAACTACGAAAATGTCATTTCGTAATTAAAATAAGTTATATTATTTGATGATATTCTTACTTAAAAAACAATAGAAAATTTGATGTAGATACTATGTGTAAATTCCTTGCATCTCCAAGAAGAGCCAAGCAATCTAAGGATTACCATAACTTTGTCAAAGTATCTTCATACCTCTCCAAACATTCTCACGCCACGGTTAATGGCTCTCAACGTCTCATGTGAATTGTCTTAAACCTTTTAACACCAAAACTTGTATCAACAATTATTAACCTTCATTTTTGCTTGTTACGTTTGGCTCCAAGGATTATTTATTTCAAGGAGTTATTAATTTTTATTAATTAAAACAAATACATAAGTTGTAAGAAAATGAATACAAAATATCATTTTATATAATACTTAGTTCTTTTTATCTATTAACCAAAAGAACATTTACATAAGTATTATATTTAATAATTTTAAATTATTTAAAAATTAAAAAATTAAACAATTGTTATATACATATCTATATTATTAATTAAGTCCCTAATTGAATTAATATCACGAGTCAACTGAACACGACCAACTGAATTAAAAAAATTACGAAAATATCGTTTCATAATTAAAATAAATTATATTGTTTGAGGATATTTTAATATTTATACTTAAAAAAATAAAAAAATTGACGTGAATACTACATGTAAAACCCTTGCATCTTCAATAACAGCCAAGCAATCTAAAGATTACCAAAACTGTCAAACTATCTTCATACCTCTCCAAACATCTCACACCACCATTAATAGCTCTCAACATCGCGTATGATCTGTCTTAAACCTCTTTAACACCAAAACTTATATCAACAATTGTTAACTTGCATTTTTGCTTTACTATGTTTGGCTCAAAGGTTTATTTATTTCAAGGATTTGTTCATTTTTATTAATTAAAAAAATAATTACATAGATTGTAAGAAAATGAAAATGAAATATCATTTGATATAATACTTTATTTTATCTATTAACCAACAAATATTTATATAAATATTAAATTTAATAATTTTAAATTATTTTTAAAAAATAATTTAAACATTTTTTATATACATATTTATACTATTATTTAAGCCCCTAATTGAGTTAGTGTCATGAGTCAACCGGGCACCAAATCGGTCACAAAAATAACGAAAATATCCTTCTGTAATAAAAATAAGTTATATTGTTTGAGGGTATTTCAATATTTTTCCTTTTAAAAAACCAATAAAAAATTTGATGTGGTTGGAATTGATCTTATGCTATTAGCATCAATAAAACATTAAATTTCCCACTAAACCAAAGCTTTATTTTAATTTACTATACGCATTTTAATTTTATTATGCGTACTTTATTAACTCCATCAATTATATATGTTAATAATGTTATTGATTGGGGTGTCATAAGTGAGCTCGACACTAATTCAATATTGATGACAACACCATGATAAATAATTATAGTACATTTAATTCTTAATATGATGTATTTACATGCTTAAATTTCATTTTACTCACAATTTAATTTTTTTTTAATTTTAATATCGTACATATATTTATTGTATTATTATTAATTAATCCCAAATTATACATTTTATTATTTATTACATGTTATTTTAAAACAATATATATTCTAATTACATAGTTTTCATGTGATAAAATTTCTATTTTTAATGTAATTTTCTTTCCCCTACCATTCACATTAGCCATCGTTACTATTTTCGCATCCGAATGTACATATGACTGATTTTTTTTTCACCATAGGTAATTTAATCATAACTAATTTTATCAGTTTTTAAAGTTATCAAAATTTAATAAGCATCACTTATTTAGGTTTTTAACTTTATAATAAATTCATTTTAATTTTTCATTTAATTTTTCGTTTCTTTTAGCTCTTAAATTTACATTGTTTGTTAAAGTATCTAAAAATTGATGAAAAAATTAACTCTATTAACTTTGTTGACGTAGCATCCACATGACAGTACATGTGTATGCCACATTAGCAGATAATTAATTTTTTAAAAATTAAAACTATTTAAAAAATATTTTTTAATATTTTATACATTTAAAAAAACAATTACTTTTTAAAAATAATTAAGTATTTGCTAATGTGGCAATTCATGTGCATACTATATCAGCAAAGTCAACATGCATTAACTTTTTTATCCATTTTAAAGTGATTGGATAACAGTGCAAGTTGAAGGGTTAAAAGAAATGAATACTTAAATAAAAGACTAAAATAATTTTTTTGTAAAGTTGTAGAATCAAATAAATCATTATATCTTCTACAATATAATGGTACATTCAAACCAACCATAATCAATACTACACCAAAACAGGCCTTTAGCGGCGTTTTTAGTGGCGTTTGGGTAAAAAACGCCGCTAAAAATTAGCATTAGCGGCGATTTTCAAAAGCGTCGCAAAAAACCTAAGCCGAACGACGTCTTTTTTATATATTTAGGAACTTTAGTGGCGTTTTTTAAAAAGCGCCGCTAATGCTCAGGGTTTTAGCGGCGTTTTTTAAAAAGCGTCGCTAATGATCGGGTCTTTAGCGGCGTTTCTAAAAAAGCACCGCTAATACTCGAGGATTTAGCGGCGTTTTTAATGAAGCGCCGCTAATGCTCAGGTCAATAGTGACATTTTTGCTTCAAACGCCACAATTTTTTTTTGCAAAACGGCGCTGTTTTTTAATTATATTATTTTACCGCACAATTTCAAATGAAAATCGATCCCCCTTCTTTTTTTCCCCCTTCTTTTTCCCAAAATCGATCCCCCTCACCCTAGAAATCTCTTCTTCTTTTTTTCCCCATTTTATTTTTGCCAAACCATTTCTCCCCTACCCCGATTCCTTTTATTTTTCCCCCCAATTTCCCCAAATCGGCAGCCCTCACCCTAGAAATCTCTTCTTCTTCTTCCTAATTTTTTATTTCATCAAGTCACTGTATTGACAAAGTGCCCCAAAGGAAAATTTATTTGGGTTTTTATTTTTCGAAGTCACTGTGTTGACGAAGTTCCCCTCACCCTAGAAATGCCGTTGATTTTCTTTTTGTTTCACATTTTCCTACTGACCAAACAAAGGGTTAAAATAGAATGTTATTTTACAGTATCTATGAGGATTTCCATATACAATTTACATAAGTATTAGGGTTTATGACATTCATCGGTAACCCCTTTTTTATTTTTTGAAGTGCCGCTTTCTTTAAGGATCAGCATTTCAGTGAACTCTGTTGGACTTGAATTTGAGATGTGTAAACTGTTTGGGTGTTTGGAAAGGCATCAACATGCACGAAAGTTTCTACTTTTTATTGTAGGAAGATGAGTCTCCTCCAGACAGATATCAGGTTGATATAATTTGTTTTTAATCATTTTTAGTTTTCCGTAATGTATTCACCATCAACATTTTGCTGAATGTGGTTCTCTCTAATATTTTCCCTTCAGAACTAAAACCTCGATTTCATACGTCACGATTTCATGGTTCTGAGGATGTGGAAGGTGAAGTAAGTATTTTTTTCCTCCTTTTGTGCCAGTCAATCAGATATTGTAAATAAGTTCTATAGCCCTTTTTGTTTTAGAAAGTTCTATTTTCCGGTGGAACTTTTTCTGAAGTGATCATTTTGGTACAGGATGATGACTCATTCAATGTATGGAACTTAAGGAAATGCAGTGCAGCAGCTCTTGATGTTCTATCAAATGTGTTCGGGGATGAAATTCTTCCAACTTTGATGCCTATTATTTAGGTAACTTAACTGTTGGGGATGTTAAAGTTAGAGCATGGAAATTGTATCTATATCTAATATTTATGTTGATTTATTTCAGGCCAAGTTAGCTGCTACTGGTGATGAAGCCTGGAAAGATAGGGAAGCTGCTGTTTTGGCTCTTGGCGTAGTTGGTGAAGGTTGCATTAATGGTCTTTATCCTCATTTGTCTGAGGTAATTCTTCTTGTTCTGTATTGATGAACAAAGTTCTGAGGCAGATTATGAGGTGAATAATAAATTGTGAATATATAATTTGCATTTGTTTTACTTAAATCAAGTTATGCTCCATAGTTTATCGTTGTTTCTTTTGCTTTGCTCTTTCTTTATTTTCTTTTCCATGTTGTTGAACTAATAGAAAAAACATATTTATGTCTGCAGATTGTGGCATTTTTAACACGTGGAGTTGGTATGTCTATTTCTTTAAAATCTTATGAATATGATTTTGTTTTAATTACTTGTATTTGCAACAGTAGATTTTTTACAATATGTTAGAATCTCTTCTCTTCTTTTTTTTTCTTTAAAAAAATCAATATATTTTCATGTTTCAAAAGAAATGTGATAGCTTCCCTTCTCCAGGAAAATAGAAACCTTCTAGTCAAAAAGCAACAGATAAGTTGGAGTGTGTTTCAAATAATTCAAATGTCAAATTCTTTAAGATTGATCTACAGAATAGTTCTCAGGTCATCCTTATATCCTGGATTCCAAAAGTGTTAACGTGGATTTTCTTTCTTGATGTTATAAATATATATGTTATTCAATAATTTTTTAAAGGACCTGGATTTATGGTATATCTTTCCCTTTCCACTAATTTCTTCTACTTTAATTGTTACTATGAGTGTTGTATGCATATGCTATTTTTTTTCGTCTTTCTTTATTTTCTAGGGGGAGCTAGATTCAGACTCTTCTAGGCTCCTAAAATCACGAGGATTAGGTGCTAATCACTAGATGCCATGCATAAAAATGAATATACAAAAGGTAACCTTCAAATAGAACTGTTTCTCAGGTTAGTTTAATGCATTTGTAGTTATTTTTTATTTAGCAAATCGTAACATTCACCTCACTAACTTTTATGGTACGTTTAGAAGTAATAAAAGCTTCATCCATTTGGATCCTTCCTGGTTTACCATATATTTCCCATTGGAAGCTTTCTGGTATTGTTCATGGAGGGAAAACCCCATGATTTGTTGTTAACTTTCTAGGATGGAGACATGGTGGCAAAAACATGAAATGACTTGCTATGTGCATTAGGAAGCCCTTCAAGGCTTACTTTTGGCATGGTTTGTGAGATGTGGGAGCTTTAAACCACTCTATTTTTGAGTGCTTTTTCATGTGACAGAAAGTGTGAAAATCGTTGTTGCTGTTTCATTCACATAATTTACGTTCTTTTAAATTGTTAGTTTTATTATTGGAATTGGTAAGATGTGTGCATCATGGCCTGTATGATATACCTTTCATTCTTTATGCATCCAATCAGAATATAATTTATTTATGTAGCTAAGCAAATGGTGTAGAAGACAGGCTTAACAACTCACCTTTAACAATAAAAAATGCCATATGATTGAATCACATTACCTTCTTTTTGGTGCTAAATGATATTGCTATCTTGGTTTGACCAAAACAAGGCCATTAATGTTAAAAATGATGGTTAAAATTTGAGTTTTCTTTGCTCATAAGGTGGTGGGTAGAGAGCTAGATTTAAGCTTTATTAACCCTAGTTAACTTGTTGAGAGTCATTCCAACACTATGTTTGGCTATCCTTTTAGTTAATTAGACTGTGGCATACTATATTTAAAAAATAGGTAAAAAAATACATACACAAATACACAAATTAAAGAAATATTTTTTAAAATTTTAAAAATGTTAGAAATTTCAAAACAATTGTAAAAATAATAGAAGCTATAAAACATATCAAAATTATGAAATTTTTTTTTAAAATTTATAAAAGAATATATAAAAATCGTTAGAAATTGTAAAAGATTGTACAAAAAAGTTATTAAAAATTTAGAAAACAAAAAAACTTGTTGTATCCTATAAGAAAGTATATCCTCGTTAATTACACTTAGAACGTTAAAAATTTGGTATAAAAATTGTATATAGCTAAAAGTACAGTCAATTTTTATAAATCTTATTTTAAAATATTTAGTAATAATTGAATAAATTTCCATATTAAGTTTTAAAGATTTTTAAACAAATCAATTTTTAGTACTTTACTAATATTTCTAGTAGCATGTTCATTCAACCTGGTTTTTTATTTAATGTATAGTGTAAGCTTTATTCATCTATTTATCATGGTACATATGTTCTTTCTGTTTTATATTAAAGTTCTTTAGAATAATTGAACACTCGACAATAGTGGTAGACACACGAAAAACATGATATTTTGAATATCATGTTCACAGATCATGGAAAATTCTTTATACATTATCATCACTGATGGTACTTACAGAGGGTTCTGTTTCCCCACTGCTTTAAATATTTTGCTTGTTCTTCAAGCATTTGGATTTGATGATTTCACTGATATTGCAAATTTCCATCCTAAGTTTGAAATTTCACTACTTTAAATATTTTGCTTGTTCTTGAACTTGTAATATACTCGGTAACATTTTGATGGTACTTATAATAATAGTGCATAATGGTCATGTTCTGTCTTTTGTAGGTTACTTGTGTTGAAGAAGAAGCTGTGCTGTCCCAGGAAGCCTACATTTTGCTCTATGCTAAACAGGGTATACCTTGGTTTTCAACTGCAATAGAAGTGCAAAAGCCTTGTGCAGACCCTGGAATTTCTGATTCTTCACCAAAGTCTTAGATGACATAGACTTTGCCTCCAATCTTGAGGTGGAAAAGAGTGCCAATTGCAGCGCCAATGAAACTAAAGATGTTGCTGATAGAGCTGGAACTTAATTCTCTTGCGATGTGTATAGTCATAGGTAGGTTCAACTAGTCAGTCTGTTTCTCATATGTATTATTTATTTTAGTTTTGATTCTAAATTTTTATTTTTACTTTAATATTTATGACAATTTGAGTTCTAACTTTTGGATTTTAATTGTGTTATTAATTTATTATTTTAAATTCTAAAACTAAATTTATTAATTTTTATATTTAGTTTTAAAGTTAAAATTTTCATAGAAAATTTAATTTAAATAATATTTTTTATTTATCCTTAAAAGTATATTTAAAGTTCAAATTTTAAAAATAAAACATAATATAATATTTATCATAAAAATAAATATTATTTGATTAAAATAATTTTTTTAAAAGGTTATGTTTTTAGTGGCGTTTTTGCGAGAAGCGCCGCTAAAGATTTGATCTATAGCGGCGTTTGTGATAAAAAGCGCCGCTAAATGTCATGGTTTTTAGTGGCGTTTGTGAGAAAAACGTCGCTGAAGCTCATTGTCTTTAGCGGCATTTGTGGGAAAAAGCGCTGCTAAAGGTCTTAGTCTTTAGTGGCGTTTGTGGGAAAGCGCCGCTAAAGGTCTTGTTCTTTAGCGGCGTTTATTTCTAAAAACTCCGCGAAAGTTAGCGACGCTGTCATTAACGGTGTTTGTTGCGGTGCTTCTCAAAGCGCCGCTAAAGGCCTAAAAAGCGCCGTTAAAAGCCTATTTTGATGTAGTGATAAATTGTATTTTTGGCAATATTTGAAACAATTATATAACATAAATAATTATATCAAAATCAATATAATAAAAATTAATAACATACAAAAAAATATTTTTTTAATACGACTATAACATAAAAATATACCGATAACTAATTAGCGAGTCCAGTGATGGCTTTGATTATGTTAGACTGAGAGAGATAGATACACCAACCTCACATACCACGTGCCATTCAGCCTTAATTGTTTGTTGGGGGCTGCTTCAATCTTTGAAGGCTATTAATAAGCATTGGGTCACGCACGTGACTCTCCGCTACCCGTTTATTAAATGTTATTTATAGGACCAAAGCTCTTTGCCAACCTTAACCCTCATAGCAGCTTATTCAACACCATCACCATCACCATCACCATCACCACCACCACCACCACCATCACCGTCCCCGCTTCCATCTGCTCCTAGACTGCTTTTATTTTATTTATTTATTTATTTTTCTGTTTGAAACAGTATAGAATGGTGACCGTCGAGGAAGTCCGTAAGGCTCAACGTGCCCAAGGGCCGGCCACGGTGTTGGCGATCGGCACATCAACTCCACCAAATTGCGTTGATCAAAGCACGTATCCTGACTATTACTTCCGTATCACAAATAGTGAGCACAAGACTGAGCTGAAAGAGAAATTCAAGCGCATGTGTAAACTTCTTTTTCTCTATATTTAGCCTCATTTCTCATTCAGAAGATGCTTTATTGGAGTCACTTTTTTCTAGAAAGTTTTAGCTTATATTTAAATTGAAATTTAAGGTGATTTTGGCATGAAAAGTAGAAGCGAGACGAGGGATGTGCATGGTTAAAATTTCATCACACAAATTTAAACAATGTTAAATAAATATACTGAACATGATATGGATTATTATTAGTTATATTGGTAGTTGAATTAAAAAAATCTACAGTTGGTTTTCGAAAGCTATCATGTGCTTTTAATTAGTTTTTTTTATATATTTTTAAAAAAATAATATAAGAATACTTGATAATTTCTGAAATTTGCTTGTGCAGTTTTTTAATTTCATTCTTAATATGCAACTAAATTATCCTATGTTTAAATACAATTAAATATATTTAATGTATGTTTTGGATGTTGACATATTTAATTATATTTATGAATGATATGAAAATAATACGAGACATATAGAACACATTTACAAATCGTCGTATCTGGGTAATATCATTTTCATGCGAAGGATTTAAACAATATGTACAGTGAACTGTAAAATTTAAGATTCGAGTTTTAATATTTAAATATATTTCTATTTTATATAATAATTTTTAAGTGTTAATATCGATATCTGTAATTTTTATTTAACTAAAATCATTATATTTTTATAAAAGCAAAAATTGTAGAAATAGAAACCAAACTAAATAAAAAATAAATTATTATAAATATGTACACATTCATAACATAAGTGGAAGAAAAAAAATTATGAAAACAAAAAGTCTTTAGAAAATGAAAGGAGTTAAATATGATAATTATTTTTTTAAAAAAAGGTAACTTTTAAGAAAATATCCTTTTTTTCTAAAATGAAATAAAGCATGTAAAAAAATAAAATATTTTATTATTTAATGTTAGTTTTTTAATTTAATTTGTTATAATTACAGAATATCAGTTCAATTAATATTATTTTTTTAATTATTAAAAAAAATCTCTTTTTGTTTATCAAAAAATTCTTTGATGATGATATGTGATTATATGATTTAATTTTGATCAAATATAAATTTATTTTTAAGCGTTTAACTTAGATTAAGATGATATTAAAAGTCACATTTTAGGCATCTATTAATAATATGCTACATTATATTTTTTTTAAAGAGCATGAATATAATACATCAAGAAACATCAAATTAATTCTTATTTTAATTTTTATGTTTAATTTTTTTTATAAAACTCTAAAATCTTGTTTTTTTACACTAAATCCTAATCTAGTCCTTTCCCTAAAATCATAAAGTTTAAAATTCTAAATTTAAATTTAATTGAAAAAAATCATAAAACTTTTATTACTAGTACTAATTTTTAATATTATTTAGTTTTTATGTTAATTTTATTTAATTAATCCACACTAATTAGAATTAATATACTATTAAAGAGAATTGATTTTGTGTTAGAAAGAGAATTGATTTTCTGTTAGAAAATGTAAAATATTAATTAGCACACATTTATTAAATGGGAAATAATTATATGAAACATGAAAATTGTCTATTTTTAATAGTTTTATGTCACATCAGTATTTTCATCATGAAAAAAATTAAATTCAAATTAAAATATTAAAATTCAAAATAAATCTATGTGGCATAAAACTATTGGAAATATATAATATCTTAGTTCCATACAATTTTTTCTCTTTATTAAATACCTTTATTAAATACCTAAAAAGTAATTTTTAAATCATCTCAGTTTAATTTAAACTCACTCTAAAAAAAATAATTTAAACTCATTTTTTATTAAATATTAAGTCTGGAACGTAAAGATGCTTTAATTTCGAAAGTAAGCTAATATTGTTGTTCCTTTTGCAGGCGAAAAATCAATGATTAAGAAGCGGTACATGTACTTAACGGAAGAGATTCTGAAGGAGAACCCTAATGTATGTGCATACATGGAACCTTCATTAGATGCTAGGCAAGACATGGTGGTGGTTGAGGTGCCAAAGCTCGGCAAAGAAGCCGCCGCTAGAGCCATTAAAGAATGGGGCCAGCCCAAGTCCAAGATCACCCACCTTGTCTTCTGCACCACCAGTGGCGTCGACATGCCTGGCGCCGACTACCAGCTCACCAAGCTCTTGGGCCTCCGCCCCTCCGTTAAGCGCCTCATGATGTACCAACAAGGCTGCTTCGCCGGCGGCACGGTGCTGCGTGTGGCCAAGGACTTGGCCGAGAATAAAAAAGGTGCTCGAGTCCTCGTTGTTTGCTCGGAAATCACCGCCGTCACCTTCCGGGGACCTAGTGACACTCACCTAGATAGTCTCGTCGGCCAAGCGTTGTTCGGCGATGGTGCTGCTGCTGTTATAATCGGTTCGGACCCGATTCCTGAAATCGAGAAGCCATTGTTTGAACTTGTTTCAACAGCTCAAACAATCTTGCCAGACAGTGACGGTGCCATTGATGGTCACCTTCGTGAAGTGGGTCTTACGTTCCATCTCCTCAAGGATGTTCCAGGGCTTATTTCTAAGAACATTGAAAAAAGCTTAGTTGAGGCATTTCAGCCATTGGGAATCACTGACTGGAACTCCCTTTTCTGGATAGCTCACCCAGGTGGTCCAGCCATATTGGACCAGGTGGAAGCCAAGTTAGCCCTTAAGCCTGAAAAGCTACGAGCCACAAGGCACGTTCTTTCAGAGTATGGGAACATGTCGAGTGCCTGTGTGCTGTTCATTTTGGATGAGATGAGGAATAAATCAAGAGAAGATGGGGTTCAGACCACGGGTGAAGGGCTCGAGTGGGGAGTCCTGTTTGGGTTCGGACCAGGGCTCACCGTTGAGACGGTGGTTCTCCATAGCATCCCGGCTTAAACATGGCCCTGCGTCGCAGTCGTCGTCATCATGTTATCTGGTTCCACTTCCCTAGCAATTTTATTTGGGTTTATATATTATTTTCTTTGAATTTGCGTATGGGTCTTGTCATCATGTTATGGAACTCATGTACCAACTTCTTTGTGACAATAATAAGTTCTCATTTCACCTTGCCTCCGTTGCCAACACCCAGCAAAGGGTAGAGATAAAAGAAAAATAAATGAGAGCCAGACCAAACAGAAACACAACGTAAAATGAACTTGGTAATTTTAGGCAAGACAAAAATAAATTAGAACACAACAATATAAAATAAAACCAAGGATTTTTTTTATATTTGGAGTTTAGTGTATTTTCTTGCAATTACATGAAAGTGGCATATTTGGATAGTTATTGTAATTAGAGGGTTTTAGTGATCTATAATTAGGGGTGAATATCTAATCGAGTTGATGAATCCTATTTTAGCAACTGAATTCAATTTGAAAATTTTTCGAATCGAATAAAATTGAATCGAGTCAAAATTTTGTAGTCAAGTTAACAAATCCTCTTATTTATACTCAATGTTGCTTTACATGGACCGATTATTTAACTACATAAACAATATAATGATTTTGCCTTTCAACTTAATGAGTAAACATTTATCAAAATAATGTAGTTTTTTTTGCCTTATAACTTAATGGTTTTGATTTTTAACTTTAGAAAAGGTAAATATTTATCAAAACGACGTAGTTTTGTCTTTTCTTATTCGAATTTCGGATAACTCGAACTGTGTAATTCATATTCGAGTTAACCAAAATATTTAATTTTTTATTCGAGTTGATCTAAATAACTCGATTAACTCAAACTATTTAATTTAAATTTTGAATCTTTTATCAAGTTTTTCAAATCGAATCGGATTTTGCTCACCCCTAGCTGTAATTGATAATTGGAGCATCCCGATTAGGGCAATACTATCCTTATGGATTTGGGTCATAATTTATCCCTGAACTTTTATACATTATATCAATTGAGTCATAATTTAAAAAATTAACCCTCAAAATTTACTAATGGTCTCAGTTTGATTCTAATTCTAACAAATATATAAAATTACATAAATATTTTCAAAAAATATAATAATAAATTTTAAAAAATATAAAAATATAAAAAATTATTGATAAGAAATAATATATAAATATTTAAAATATATAAAAAAATTCAAAAAATATAATAATAAATTTAAATTTTATATCAATATTTATATATTAATATTAAATAAAATAAAAATCCCTCACCCTTATCCTTGTCCCTCTCCCCTTCCCCCACCAGACCTCCCTCACCACCATCATTTTCTCTCTCCCTCTCCCCTTCCTTCACTAGACCTTCCTCACCACTGACATTCTCTCTCTCCCTCTTTGCTATTGCAGTCCCTATACCAACCAAGGATGGGAACTTTATTTTGCTCATGAAAAAAAGTGAAAAAGTAAATATTTGTCTAAAAAATAAGTGATGAAACTTGGGTGGAATCTAATCCAAACTTGGGTGGGGGATTTTTATTTTATTTAATATAACTATATTTATTTAATATTAATATAAAATTTAAATTCATTATCATATTTTTTGAAAATATTTATGTAACCTCCCTAACTCAGCCCAAACATTATGACCAAATTCTAAAAGTTACATTGGCCACTGAAATGGCCTAGTATAACCAATAAGACTTGAAAACATTCTATTTTATTAACTATTAGAAAACTTAATGTAATTTTCTTGGGATTATCAAAACGTTGGATTATTAAGTCGAGTTAATTTAAGAGTCCAGTTTAATAAGTGTCGTGACATTTGAGAAAAATTTAGTTGATTTCATCAATTTGCCTTTTTAAAACTCCAATTTCATTATTACACAGTAGAAAAAGTGACGCCTCTTAATTTTAAACTTAAACATGCCAAAGTTAGACCTATTGTTCATTTGACCAGTTTATATGTTATTTAATGAAATGCAAATAAAATATCAAAATCAAACCCATGCCACATTTCAAAAATTAACAAAATTATAGTCTCAAAAACCATAATAAAATTAAGGTAATTTAAAAATACTTTATTAAAAAAAACTGAGACAACACCTCCAAATGTCGTGCATGATCCTAACCTTGAGGATTATCTGTAAGGATAAAACTATGGGGGTGAGCACTAAAAAGCTCAGTGTGAGTCTTAAAAAAAATATCAGTGAAGCACACAAGCTATTAGTCATTCGGTAAAGCATAGCATTACAGTATACAGTATTCACAACAATTGTGCATAGGCATGCTCATATGAAAACAATGCAGAGTTCTTACCCATCTGTCTGCTACACACAATGGGTTCCCCAGAACTCATCATCTATACACCAAAACAATAGGAGTTATAGCTCAATGTCGATAAACCATCGGTAACAATTTTTGCAGTTAGACTACTAGTAATTTCTGGATAAATCGTAGTACCTCGAACAATACTCCAGGGTTGCAGATTAACTGCCAGTACTCCATGGAGCTCTACCATCACCAGTCAATCCCTATCCCCATGCAGTGCAATATGTCATACCAATTGTGTATCATACCATGCTTATCAATAACCATTCATGCTTAACATGCATCCCATAGATCATTATTGGTGTCATACTTTACATGTAATCAGTATCTATGGTAATAATTAGTGGCATGCTTACATGCAATCAGTATGTACGGTAACAATCAGTGACATGCTTACATGCAATCAATACACAGTATCAATCAACATGCTTAACAATACATGACATGTAATAACATGCATTTCATCAATCCATCAATATCAATAGGCATACAAATGATTATCCCTTAAAGCACATACACACTTGGTTATTTAAAGCCCTAGAACATTCGACCAATGCCAATTAGGCCATTTAGTGCATTCAACCAATACAATAAAGTACATACATACTTTCAACATTCATCAAACATACAAAGTTAATACCTACACTTGAAAAATGAAAATTCGAAGCACTAGACTTAAATCCGCAACTCCTATATTCAGATTTGACAAGATCTCGATTAGATCTGCACTATCATGAACAAAACACAGTAAAAAAATAACCTTTAGATTATCACTTAGGCTCGACCAAATTAAGAAACAAGATCAGCTAATCAAAATTGATTTCCAAGATCACTACTTACACTTTTACTGCTTCAAAATAGAGATGCAAATAATCTTTGATGTCATTGTTGATTCGAGACATACAATTCTGGACCTTTCTTAAAAAAACAAAAATCAAACATGAGATTTGACCAAGAACACTTGTAACATTCGACCATAACAGAGAAAATAGAAAAGAAATACGAGATCAGGTCTGATTTGAATTCAACTTAAGCTTATCGAATTTAGATATGTGATAACGAATCAACATAGGAAAATGAATGGTCACTTGTAGAAAACCAAAGGAGATTACCAATAGAGAAAGAAGATAAAAAATAAAATAAAAAAGAATAGAAGAAAAATAATGAAGAAACAAAAACCACAAGTGGAGGAGGAAGGGGAAGAAAGATGCATAACATAAGGGCCACTATGTGTGTAATATCCCTAAATCGAGTCTCATAGTTTATGGTATATTTTTTGGGTTTCGAGTGTGAAACTAGTAATTTATAAGGTTTCTAGTAATTTTTAATTTAATATAGGAGGTTAATTTCATTTAAAATCGATTAAACAATAATCTGAAAAATTAAAAAAATTTTGAAAAATAAATTTTAAAGATTTTAAATAATTATTAGTGAAAATAATCAATTTGGGTTGAAAAAAATAATTTTAAAGGAATTTTTATTGGGATAATTTAAGTAAAATTTAAATATTAATTAAATAGGATTTAATTGGAAAATAAGTGAAATTTTAGAGTATTTATATGGAAAATAAACCTTAAAATTTAGAATTTTGGAGGGAAATTATTAAATGGTAAAATAAAGGAAATGTGGGAATGGCCATTAGGCAAATTTCCCAATTTTTAAATTTCTGGTGGGTGTTTCAATTTTAAAGCTAATGTATCTAGCCCACTTTTCAAACATTTTACATCAGATTAGAGAGCTTTAAAATTCATTTTCTTTGCATATTTTAAAGATCTATCATCAGAGAATAGATCCAACCAATTTCCTTCTCAAAAGTACTCTCTCAATTTACCCGAAATTATTCTCAAAAGTAGCAAAAAATATTCTAAAATTTCTCAAGTTTCTTAAATCAAGATTTTCAATCAACGAATTTAGAGTGAATTAAAGGTGATCTTCAATCTTAAACTTGTTTTTATGATGATTAGAAACTTTTTTACATGATTTGAGAGTCAATTAAAGGATTTTTATCAATGTCATCTTCTTCCAAGAACACATGGTTCTTTAATGATGGATCTTGAATTTTGAGAGGAAATCCACAAATCAATGGATGTTCCAACTCAAAACGGATCTATTAAAAGGTTTTTGATCTTATTTTTCAAGATTAAACATGATTTGTGAGGTAATTTAAAGAAATCTGAATTTCATCATCTTCATGAATCGATTTTCTAGAATTTTATGAAATTGATTTAAAGATGAAATTGATGCTTAATAGAAGTGTATTTAGTCTAGTATTGATGATTGAAAGTGTTTAGGAGGGCTAGAAAGATCGATTTTGTGAGGAATCAAGTTTTCGACTTGATGTTACAAATCCAGTATGAATCGATTTTCTAAAATTTTATGAAATTGATTTAATGATGAAATTGATGCTTAGTATAAGTGTATTTAGTCTAATATTAATGATTGAAACTGTTTAGGAGGGCTGGAGAGATCGATTTTGTGAGGAATCAAGTTTTTGACTTGATGTACAAATCCAGTAAGGTATCTTTGTGAGAGGATTTCGATTAGTATAGTTAATTAAAATTCGTGTTTAGTATAGCATTGGAAAGGTGGTAATGTATACTTTATCTTTGTTAAAGCTCCAAATCTTGAAAAGGGTCGAGCTAACTGGAATTAAAGCTTGGATTTGCTTGATTGATCACTTGTTTGTGGTAGAATAAATTGTGTGGTGAGTGTTTCTAAGGGAAATTTGGTAAATTGACCCTCATTTATGTTTAATTAGTAGCTTAATTGATTATTTCTATTGATTATTTATGGTGGAATGACTGATTTTTGCAAGATTGATATTATATGTACAAGAGTTGAATTTTTATTGAATAATGGTAAGTAAGCATTTAGGTGATTTTTGTGCAATTTTATTAGGCTAACTATATTGATGATTAAGGCATGTTTATTGGAGTTTTTGGTCATGATATATTGGTGTTACAATAGGTTATTGAACATTGGAAAATGGCAAATGAAATGCTTGATTTAGTTGGGTGTTAAATGGCTATGTTACATGTTATACATAAGCATTTTGTCACATTAAATTGAGCACAATAATGACTGATTTATATGCTATGTTAGACTGAATATATTGGCAACATGCATGGTGGATCCATTGGATATAGTTAGCATGCCATAGGATTTGTGAGTACTCACTTTTATTTGTGACATTGTGAGCATATGGCTCTAGGTGGACTGATTTGTTTGGAGTAGATAAAGGAGTGTTGAGTATGAGTCTCCACTCGTTAGGTTATTTGAGGCGCTATAAAGGAGCGTGTGCTTCGGCCCACTCAACTTGGTGGACTGTATTTGATATTTGTAGGAGTTCGGAGATCCGTTTATTCGATGTATAATCACCCGATTAAGCCATGAGAAGGGTATGCCAATATATTTATGTGTGATTATTGTTATATCATTCAATGTTTGTAAACCATGAATGATTTTTACTAGTTTTTTTATTAACATTCATTGAGCTTTTTAAAGCTCACACCCTCACAATTTGTGCAGATAATCGTCGGGCTTGAGGAGCTAAGGAGCTGAGCAAGAGAGTTCCAAGAGATTTAGGCTTGGTAGAAACTTTATTACACGTTGTAGATATTGTAATCGGGCATTGTGGAACTCCTGAGAATTAGTTTAATTTTGGTTGTAATTGGAATTTGGACTTTGGACATTTTATTTTGGATGGTTTTATAATAATTTTGAGGCATGTTTGAGTTTAATTATTGAATGATTTACAGTGTATTGGTGCTTAATAACAAGGTGATTGATAACACGGTGTGTGAGGTATGAAATTTATACTAATGATTGTTTAAATGAAACTTCCATGGAGTGGTTTACTAGCGACTAATGTATGCCATTTGTTTGAATTATTCAGTGTTTGTTATGCATGAAATTGATTGCCTAATTCTTTATAATTGAGGCTTGATTGATGTCAATAAACTCAATTGAAGGTGTATGTATATGTATGTTAATTAATCGTAGTTAAATCGGGTTTAATTGGCCATTAAAATATGCAAAATCAGGTTTTAAAACAAGTTTTTCGCAAAACTAGATGCAGTGCTTTTCACACGGGCGTGTGAATGTCCACACAGGAGTGTGAGGGGTTGAACACGTGTAACATCCCAAAAAATTTGAGGGTCAGTAAAATCGGGTTTGTAAATCAAGAGAGAGTGGTCATGCCTTAATTTTTAAGAGTATCTATACATTTTTAGGAAATAAATGAGGTATTGGTTTGTTGGTTAAGTGTTAGTGAAACGTTCCTTGAAACCCAAGTTTGAATCCCTTCTCTCTCACCATTTTTATTAATTTTCAAATTGTGTCTTAAACCCTAGTATGTGACATGCCTTATTTTTAAAATAAATATTGAGAAATTATTTCAAGAATGAGGAAAAATCCCAATGGTTAAAAGAAATATGAGAAAGAATGGAAATTAATGAGGTCCCAATTTCGAATCCTTTTCCCTGCAAAAATAATTAAATTTTGCAAAAGCCCTTGTTTTTTTAATGTGTGTGTCATCCATACCCTTGAACTCTAAGTATAAATATAAATTTTTATTGTATTTTTCAGCCTTTAATTCAAAATTTCCCTACCCTAGCCGTTCGCCATCTTCCTCTCCTCTTTTCTCTTTAATTTACTTTCTTTCTCCCATTGTTGTCGTCACTTACACCTCCCATTTTACCATATCTTTCTTATTCTTTTTGCATAAATATTGTGTACCATCTCCTTTACTCTATCTTTTCCATTTATCCTCATATAAATTAGCCCCAAATCTGAAATCTTGAACTCCAAGATCGATCCCAAACATTGCCAAGAAAGTGTCATTGCCGTTTCTCTCAACTAGCTTAGGTAATATCTCTTTTCTCTTCAATTTCTTGATTAATCTTGTCAATTAAAAACCAAAATTTCTAGATCTGGAATTTGAGAGATTTTAAATGATTTCAAAGGTATATTTTTTATATTTTAATGAGATCTCAAACCGTTTTAAAATTTAGTCCCAATTTTAGCCATCATGGGTGGTGGTGCGTGCGCCTATGTGCAAGAAAGGGGGTTGTTTTGTTTCTTGGGTCAGATCCCACAAATCGTGAAGCATAAGTGCAATTAAGGATAACTAGTTTGTTATTTCGACATAGTTGTTGGATAAAGGTTATAAATTGATTAAATGAAGGAATTTAATTATTAATTAGTTACTGATTTTCTAGTATATTATTAAATTAGGTGCTGACTCAAATGCCCCAAATCATCCGTAATGGTGAAGAACGATTGTACGTACGGTTCGCATCGCTACAGTGTAAGGAACCCAACTAGTTTGGATTCATAAAATAGTTATAATTTCAAGGATTTTTTTGAACTGATAAGTGGGTGTTTGTGGGCTGGTTTAATGGTAAATTGATTGAATTTATATTGAATTTTGGTTTAGGTTTGTTTAAGGAATTATTAAGGAAAATTGGAAGATTCGCTAGTGCGTTGTGAGGAACCGAAAAATAATGTGTGGTTCCTAAACTCATAAAATTGTTTGAAAATGTTAGATATCATGTTATATTTGACAAATTAACTTGCTGATTCGATTGGCTTAATAGCCAAATTATTGATTTTGTAATTGGCTGAACCAGGTACGTTTCGAGTCTTAAAAGACTGACACGTTGGGAAACTAGTTTGATTGTATGAATGTTTGATTGAGTTTGTAATTGCATATTTGAGTTACGAGATATAAGAATGTTTGACTGAATGATATAATGTGTTGAAATATTAAGCTTATGTATGATTTAAACACATGAGATATTTGTTATATTGTGTACTGAAAAGGGTGCTATTTATGCACAATGAAAATCTATAAGGTATGTGAAATTGAATGATATTGATTGATACCAACACAATGGTAATTTGAAAGATTGGAATATTATTTCCATTTATTGAAATTATGTGATTATTGAGGACATGCTGAGCATGTCAAATGAATGCGAAAAGTATTGAGATATGATTATGTATGAGATTGTGTGACATATTGCATATGCATTGGGTTGGGATTTTGTGGTTGACGGAGGAGTTCCGTGGAGTACCGGCGGCATATTAAGTCCATATTGTTCATAGTCAGTGCACTACACCTGGAGTACTGAGGGGAATGCTAGTTTATCGCATTTTTACTGGCAGCTTATCTGTATTTTTACTGGTAAAATTTTATGCATATTGTTATCAGTAGTTTTAACCACAACGGGCTTAAGCCCATAATGTTTTGGAGTTCAGATAAAGGGTTTTGGGGAACTCGTGGTGTGTAGCGGATGGTATGGGTAGGAACCTTTTTGCATTGCATCATACTCACGACATATTCGAATGTTGTAGATTTATGATATGTGTTGTATTATGTTGTATTGAGTGGTATCGAAATTAATGATTGTTACTCGAATGAATGATGTCCCATGCTCATACACCGTTTGACATCAATTTGATAATGGCTAAATAATGATATGAAATTCTTATGATAGTTCTGTTTTCTTCTATTAATGCTAATATGTTTCAGTATATTTGATGTTTTTGTCCATTTAAATAATTGTTTGACTCATACTAAGCTTTTCATAAGCTCATTCCCTAATAGTGTTTAACTTTTCAGGTAAACCTCGAAATTATGATCGGACTCCGCATTCGGAGAATCACCTTGGACCTCAAATTAATTTTTAAATATATATTAATTAGTCTCTATTGGTTTTGTCTTATAATTTTTTAATTATTTCTGGTCTGTGGCTTGGTAACTTTTCTATTGGGATTTCATATTAACCGGGAAATGCATGATATCTGACTTAAGTAAAATTTGACATTGTTCCCTAATTTCCGCTGCATTGCAAATGAACCATTTTTGAAAAGCAAATCAATAAGGCAACTAAGTTTCCAAATTGACTTGAAAAAAGGTTTTTTTGCTGCATTAGTTTTACATCAAGTTTTTACAAAGAAGAGTGACAAGCGAATAATTTTTTTCCTTAAACAACATATCGATAATAAAATGAGTGCTAAGTATAAATTATCTAATAAATGAACTATTTTAAACTAACTCAAAGCGCAAATACGGTTTTTCTCTAAAATGAGTTTATTTAAAGACTTCAAAAGTAATATGTAAGTTAGCTTAGCCATTTCGGCGGCTAATATAGCCTTTTCAATCTAGCCATAACGTCTAGGCCGAGTTTTGGAGGTTACAACACGGGCGTGTGGAGATTGGAGCTATCACACACGGACGTGTACAATTAGTCTAAAAGTTTTTCATGATGTGAACAAGATCATTTAATGACACAAGGTCTGAGGGACACAACCATGTGGGTTTTTGGGGGTTTGAATTTTTGTCTCTTTAAATTGGTATTCTAATTTATTTAAGTTACAATTTAGTCCTGAAATTTGATTGGTGTAATTAGAGCCTTAGATGATAAGGAAACTTGGTAGAATTTTAGGATTAGTCTAGTAATGAGTAAAATTCGATAGAAACACACTTAATTTATAATTCGGAATAGGTCATAATAGTTTCTATTTGTTACAATTTAGTCCCTACTAATAAAACTTGAATTAGACATAGTAAACAAACCTAAATTAAGCTGAAATTTTTAGGCTTGCATAATTTGACTAAAAAGAGGTCGGTAAAAACTTAGATCTAAAATCGGGTTAGTTTTACCATAGGTGGTAAAATGCTGAAAATGCCCTTAGGTTAAATTACCTAGGAAAAGTTTAAAATTGACTCATAATTTGCTTTCACATTAATAAATAACTAATAATTTGATAAGATTGAGGTGTTATAAGGTCGGGGTGTGTCTTGGGTGGTCGTTAGCTAGAGAGTCACTTAGGTGGCTAATGTAATGCTTTAAATTCAGGTGAGTCCGTCCTGTTGGATTTAGGGTGTCACAATGTGCTTCCTATAGAATGGGCTGTCTTAGATATTGATCATTCAACACACAATGCCTTCCTCTGAAACACAAAATATCGTCAGCATTGAACCCTAAATCCTTAGTCTTACCATACTCAACTTGCTTAATCCGTGGCAACAAAGATACATCTACCGATTGTTTATCCTTAATCTCACTGACTAAAGTGGGCTTCACTTGCAACTCTGTCAGTAAGTCACCATCCTCAAACAAACTCAATCTAGCAAACATTTCCCTCAAATCAACCATCGATCTTCTACCCAGAGCATTAACCACAACATTGACTTTTCCAGGATGATAATTAATAATACAGTTATAGTCCTTAAGCAACGCAATCCACCTCTAATGTCTTAAGTTCAACTCTTTCTAGGAGAGAAGATACTTGAGACTTTTGTGATCTGTGTAAATAATACACTTCTCACTATATCGATAAGGTCATCTTCAGAGCAAACACTATAGTTGCCAGTTCCAGATCATAAGTTGGATAGTTGCACTAATGCGATTTAGGCTGCCTTGAAGTATAGGCTACAACCTTACCATTTTGCATCAATACACAACCAAGACCAGTGTGAGATGCATCATTTTATACAACATAATCCTTACCAAATTCCAACAAAATCAAAATAGGTGCCTAAGTCAACACTAACTTTAGCTTTTCAAAGCTAGCTTGTTGATCTTCTATCCACTTAAAAGGATTGTTCTTCCTTAATAACTTAGTCAAGGGAGAAACGATCAAGGAAATCCCCTCAACAAACCTTCAATAATACCCAACTAAACTGAGAAAACTTCAGATATCAGAAACACTCTTAGGTTGCCTCCATTTCAAAATGACCTTAATTTTCTTCAAATCTACATAAATACCTACAATAGATACCACATGACCCAGAAACATCACTTCTTTTAGCGAAAAATCACATTTACTTGGCTTAACATAAAGCTTCTTCCCTTAGAGAATCTGCAGAACCATTCTCAAATGCTCATCATGCTTGATTTCAGACTTAGAGTAAACCAAGATTTTGTCAATAAACACAATGACAAATTGATCAAGAAATGAATGAAATACTCTGTAACACCCCAGACCTGGCCTAGGCATTATGGTCAGATCTGATGTGTCACATCAATGTGTCACTTAAAAATTTGAACTCGTTGGTAGAAAATTTTTTTCTTTTCCTAAGTTGAAGATAAACCCTCTTTTATTATTAATTAGCAAATCAATTAGTCGAAATGTCTATCTTGTTATCAGATATTAATTTAATCAATTAGTCTAAAATTACGAAAGCTTTTTGAATTTTATAGTTTAAAACTCGTGTCTTTGAAAACGATAATTATTTTAAAATTTGTTTTTTCTAAACTAGAAATTTAAAATATGGAAGTGAAAGCCCAATAAAAAAATTAAACCAACTTAAAGGCCTTATTACAAAAATAAAACCCAACTTATTATTTAAATCAAAATAAAAGCAAATATGAAAAGTAGTGATTGTGTAGCCATCTCCGAGTCCCTCGCAGCACCGAATCGCCCATGGCTAGGGATTACCTGCACAGTTAAAGGAGAGGGTGAGTTTATGAAACTCAATATGTAATCCCTTCTAGACAATCACTATGCAACATGCAGAATCAGTCTGGGCCTGAGCCCTATACAGTATCAGTACAGTGTGGGCCTTAGCCCATTACAGTAATAGTGTGTGGGCGTTAGCCCAATACAATAATAGTGTGGGCCTTACCTCAATATAGTAATAGTGTGGGCCTTAGACCAATACGGTAATCAGTAGAATGTAGTAATGCAACCCATCCCAATCCAGCTAACACACCACTCCATACCACCAATGCACCATGTGGGGATAAAATCGACCCACCCAGCCAACACACCAATATCGCATCAAAGCTGCCAGTAATAATGACGCAGCAAAGCTGCCAGGAACAGTAACGCAACAAGGCTATTAGTAACAGTATATGTGGCAAAGCCACCAGTACAATATACTTCTTCTAAATCAGAATCCCAACCCCATGCAGTATGTCATGTCATAAATCATACGTGTATGCAGTATGCCATACTCAGTAACTGTCATATATATAACATAGAGCAAATCAGTTACGCACTCATTTCAACTCTGAGAAGTATAACAGTCATTTTACACTATGGGGGTATTTCGGTCATTTTACCCTTTGGGGGTATTTCGATCATTTTACCCTTCGAGGGTATTTCGATCATTTTACCCTTTAGGGGTATTTCGGTCATTTTACCCTTTAGGGGAATTTTGGTCACTTTAACCTTTGAGGGTATTTCAATTATTTTATCCTTCGGGGGTATTTCAGTCATTTTACCATTCGAGGATATTTTGGTCATTTTACCCTTCGAGGGTATTTCAGTCATTTTACCCTTCGAAGGTATTTTGGTCATTTTACCATTTAGGGGTAGTTCAGTCATTTTTCCCACAAATCGTAAGTTGGACTTACCACTCGAGCGTTCGCACGCCCGTGTGGTCTCAAACGCCATGTTTACGGCTTTTTGACTTTTCGCCGATCTACAGTTGTAGTGGGATGATTACACACCTGTTTGTGAAAACGCACAAAGATCCACGAACACCCAAAATCTGCATTCAAACATGTTTTCCATTAGTCGCTAAACAAAAAGGGGTAATCTCCTTCTTTTGCAACCTTAACCAAAATTAAACTAATACTTGCCTCGACTGACAAAAATGGCTTAGCCCACTTTTACAACCGATGAATTTTGACTTCAATATTTTTGACGGATATCTGTAATACAACGAACTCCATTAAACAGTATTGTTTAATCATGTGGTTGAAATCCATACATGATCATTTACAGAGCCAAAGGAACATTTGGCCTACACTTAAAAGAAAGACTGGCCTACTTACCTTGATCGAGGGATGAGAGAGTGGTTTCGACGACTTTAACAACGTTTACACTGCACCAAGTAGTACATCGTGAGAAAAACATCAACAGTCGGTAATCAAAGATTACAAATGAGGGCATTCGGTTTTAGGAAAAGAGAAAGAAGAGAACAGAGTGAAGAGATGCACTTACCGGTAGTCGACAACTCTTGTAACACTAGAATGACGAGGAAAGGAAAAGAAGAGAAGAGAAGAGAGGGAAGGGAGAAAAGAAAGGATTCGACAACAAGAGAAGGAAGAGGAAAAATGCAATCAACAGAGGGAAACCACCAATATTCGGGCAACACCCAAAAGGAAAAAGAGATGAGAAAAACTGAAAAGGCAAAAAAAATGAATATTCGACACCCAAAACGAAAAGGAAAAAACGCAAAACTGACCAAAACAAAACTGACAGAAGAAAAACAACTTCAGAAACTGATTCTCTCAGTGCCTACTGACCAAATTCGGCACAAGCACACCCCCAACCGAAACCTCTAGCAAGATTTTTCCCAAAACGGCACAAATCTCCTCACAAAACAACCCTTGATTTTCTCCCCTTATCCCACCTTGATTTACTCCACCCAATCACAATCCCACTATTCTCTCCATGATTCACTCCTCCATTCATATTCCATAGCATTTCAGTCAAACTCCACCACCTCAAAGCACAGGTGATAAAAATAAACACTTCACAGTGCAGCACAAGACTCAAACCTCAGACCTTAAGAGTACTTCACATGCCACCTACCACTGGACCTGATAGAGAGCTGCGCACGGACCAAGACTGAGTTCCCAAGTCACGAAAAACTCCTGTGAAAACTATCAACACTTAGATCTGAAACGAAACAGGAAAATTAAATCTTAGAATTCCAAATCTGAAACAAAACCCCAAAACAATAAAGAATCAGCCAAGAACCAAAACACTTATTAATAGGGGATTCTTGGAAGCCAAGAATACGAAATTGAACTTCAAGAAAGAATCCAATCAGCCAAATCTGACAATTGAACACAAAACAGCAAGTTAATTCAAAAACTCAGCAAACCGAATCGAATTAGAGATAGGATAATTGGGCGGCAAGATCAATTGCAAATTATGAATAGAAAACGTTTTCTTACTGCCAAGAAGGGTGCCGATCAGCTTCTTAAAGATTGAAAAGGGCTGGAAACGGAACAAGAATGAATAAAACAAGTTACTCAATGAATCGGCACAAGCAGAAAAAAATCTAAAGAAAAATAAACAGCAATAAAGATAAGGAAAAGTCCTAAGAAGCCTTGAAATCGAAAAAAAGATTTCACAACTCCCTTCAAACGGCTCTAATCTCCCCTCTGATGTAAGCACACGGCAAGAAGAAGGCTGAAGATGGCTCCCAGAATCAAAAAGATTGTCAAAACTACTTCTAAAGAAAACTGAAGAGAAAATTCTTGGAGAAAACTCAAAGAGAATTTTCACTCAACAAAAAATTTGATTTAATGTGTAATTCAATGTGTAATGTGTATCAGGGTGGCTGGCCAAGCCTTACATATATAGGCCTCTATTACTTTCCTAACCCTATTAAGAAAAACAAAAAAAAATCCTAATTATTTGATTTTAAAGGAAAATTCGGCCAAGGCTTTTTAAATGGGCCTCTTGGACTGGATGTTTACACAGAAATTAATTTATAAAATCTAAAATTTAAACTAAGTATTTAAAGAATTAAAACTTAACAAATTGGGCCAATTTGACAATTTGGCCTGATTTTCAACTAAGTTTGATTTAAATTTCTAGATTGGGCTTGGAACATCTTATTGGGCCGTATCATCAAGAACTTGGGCTTGCAATCCGTTCTTTCCCAAAATTGGTTCGTTGATGCTCGTAACTGAGATCCAATGCACCTTGGCTGCAAGATTCGGTTTCTTGGACCAAGATTTCCAAGACTTGAAATCTTGATTTTCTTGATTCTTAAAATCACTCAAAACAACAAAATTGGACCAAGATTCGGTTTCTTGATTTTCTTGAAAACAGGAAAGTGAATCTTGATTTTCTTTTTCCTTTGTATACGCATCTAAGGCCTTGCTAATGAAGTCTTGAATGGTTCCATTAAGTTTTGTATGCATTTGCTTGACCTTTGATCTCGTTATTGGGCCTTGTGGTAGTTTAAGCCCATCACGTTCTTGAGCTTGAGTTGGGCCTTTATGACTCGTATCATTCCCCCCTTCCTCAAAAATATTCGTCCTCGAATCTGAAAAATCAAATGGAGATAAGTCAATCACATTGAAAGTAGAGCTTACATTGTACTCACCGGGTAGGTCAATTTTGTATGCATTATCATTGATCCGCTCGAGCACTTGGAAAGGCCTATCGCCTCTTAGATCCTACTTGGTCTTTCAGCAAATTGAATGAGCCCAAGACACAATGAATTCAGCAGCAAGACAAAGTAAAGTCGGCTAAATTTAGACATATTAAATCCAAAAACAAGACACATTAATTAGATGTAATGAAACATGCTTATTTATGCTATATAATAACGAAAACATATTAAAAGCATGCATGAAACACATTAAACACAAATAATTAAATTTGTCCAGATTTAAACAAATTATTTACTAACACTTATTTAAGTTGAACTAAAATTAATTCTAACACTTATTTGAGCTGAACTAAATTTAATAAACTAACTTATTTAATTTATTCTAGCAAATTAAAAATGCATGAAATTAAATAAAAGCGAATTAAGCTCAACGAGCTAGAATCAGCTCAAATTGAACTCCATGGAGCTGGAACAAGCTAGTTCAGCTTGCGAAAGTTTTCGAATAGCGCTTGATGAACTGAACCAAGGACGTTTTCGGGGCAGTGTCGTATCATCCCCCTTCTTCGAAGTGACTTGTCTGCCAGTCGATGCATTGGTTCACTTGAACATAGTTCCTCTTACTCGACTTTCCTCGATCGAACGAGACTAATGGCAATTGAGTCCACTGAAAACAATAGCCATGAGTTAGTAAATAGCAACGCAAACAAACTTGTAGTCCAATCATAAGCATAACAAAACAAGTATAACGCATGCGAATGGATAGATTCAGATTACCATGCAAACAAGCTAATTTACTCGCCAATGCCTTGTCAAATATTCGAAACAAAGATGGACATGTTTTAAGGCATTCAATCATCTCAAATTGTTTCCACAAACCATGAATAAATCGCGAGTAATAAATCAAATGGTAAACGTAATCGTCACAAGTAGGTATTTGAAAAGGTTCACACGGTTCACAGAGTTGCACAATCATACCATGCATTAATCGACGGGCTATTGATTCACTCACACATGCATCATAAAAATTATCAAAAACAATAATCTTTTTATCAACCATCAAAACAGATAGATCATCAATAAATAAAATAGGACAGTCAAGCACGTTTCAATCTAAGTGTTTTACAAAAATTAAATCATCAACACGATCTTTGTCACTATTCGAGGAGTACAAAGGTGTGTCAAAAGTTTCAAGCATCTTACCTTTATAAGCAGAAGAATAAGGGTCAATTTTACCTTTTCCATTTAATACAAACCTTCACTCATCGGGGGCATAGTGTAATCGAAGCTCTGTTGTTGAGTTAACCTTTGTCAAATGGAACTCAAACTTTATGTATAACCACAGAAACTGTTTAAGGCACGAATATAAATTGAAAACAAATTTGGCAAATTTCGTTACCTTATTCAAAAACCAAGTATCAAAACAATAGAAAGTATTTGCACACAATAGATGATGCTTGATTTTCCAACAAAATATACCAAAATAGATTCCGGGTTTAAAAACTTGATTTTGATTAGTCATGCCGAAGTGTAACAAAGATTTCATTAAACCAATCAAGTTAAACCATGAGGATTTTCGCATACATACCAACATACATTCAAAACTTTTTTTATTCACCAAAACAGATTTGCACAAATTCGCAGATTTTACACAAGGCAAATCAAGAGAATAAAAACTCACGCTTCCTTTCGTAATGACTTTATCAACCACAATCGAAGAATAACAATTACTCGGATCAAAATGAGGGGATCTTTTAAGAACTAAGTCACCAAAATTTTTATCAATAATTTTCAAATCTACACAGGACTCGGTTGCTAAAATTTCCTTACCTCGCTTACCTTCGGGCTCATGTAGTGTGATTTCATCTTTGCCTATGTTGATCGTATGAAAGCGTCTTTCATCGGAAAGGTATTGAAGTTGAAAGTTATCTTTTGATCTTTCGGGAACCTTTTCGACATCCTTCTTCATTTGTGGCCAATGGAAGTGTTCTATCCCACGTAAAGGTGGTAAACCTTTAGGGGCCTCACTAAAAACATCCTCATAATCCTGCAAAAGACATTGAAACACACTAGGCAAATTTTCATTAATGTTAGATAGAGATAAATAGTTTTGCCTAAATCTCACAAGGATACAAGACTGTTTGTTGAGTAGGGCTCTCCACACATCTTTTCTTGTTGCAATTAAAATTTTCCCTCTAGTTTTACCACTTGCGGAGTCACTCACCTTTGGGCCATTTAAATTTTGACTTTTTTCACTACTAGCCTCTTTTCTCTCTGTCTTTTTTATTTGTCCTTTCTCCTTCACCCCTTCACAAAATTTCATCATTTTTAATTGATCTTTATATACATCATTAGGATTTAAAGGAGCAAAAGTGAATTTTCGGCCTTTAAACACAAGAGAGTAACATCACGATCAAATTGTCAAGGCCATCCAAGGAGCAAGTGTGTCTCATGCATTGGGACCACATCACACCATACCTCATCCTCGTAATTCTTGAGCTTAAAAGTGATCAAGGCCTATTTTGTAACTTTAACTTCTGAGCATTCATTAAGCCACTGAAGGTGATACGGCTTAGGGTGCTCGGTACAAGGTAACTTTAAAGAATCCACCAAATAACTGCTCACTACATTCGAACAACCCCCACTATCTATAATAAGTGAACACAAGTTACCTTTTATAAAACACCTAGAATGGAAAATATTGGTCCTTTGATTATCAACATCGTCTCTTATTTGGATGTTAAGGGTGTGGCGGACTACAAGGACCTCATTATGGTCACTATTCTCATCATCAACTTGACCAATTCTAGACATCTTATTTTAAAACCCGCAAAACAAACACTCAACACTCAAAAAAAATTAACAAACCTCACCGTTAATCACTCAAAAAGGAAAATCAAATTCTCAAAGAGGTAGAATTCAGTCTTGTGAGTTCTTTAGTAGAGTCTATATCAATCAATTAGAAAGTGTATGAACCAAAACTACCAAAGAATCCTAATTTGCACTAGGAGTCCAAAACATGACGAGACACTAATTGATTTGTGTCGCACCGAGGAAGAATTGTGCACACATTTAAATCCTACTAACACAAGAAATAAGAAGGTCTTAGATATTATAAAGGAAGAATAAAGACAAAACAAATGAAAACCTATAGCTAAGAATCAATAAAAATTGCTGAAACCTGAAAACCCGAAAAAAACTGTAGAGTAACTTGACAACTTCGTTCGAGGTGTTCCTGATCTCTAAAAATCACAAAATTTAAACTGGAATGTCCTTAAATATTTTATATTTGATTTGGAAAGTTTCGGCACTAAAATCAACCCGCCAAATATTTTTTTTTTAATTTTTATTGGATTTTGTATTTTTCTATTTTTTTGACTTTTTCTACTGATTTTTTTGCAGGAAATATTTTTTATATTCTATCACAGTGCCACAAATATACATATAAAATTTTAGATCAATTGAATAACGTTTACCCACTCAAATTAATTTTTTTCCAAAAAATTTTCTGGGTAAAAACTGCTGTTTGCTGGAAATCAGTTTAGAAATCAACCAAAAACACCCAAAACGCCCAAAATCTTATACCAAATGATAGAGGGTTGTGCGCGGACCAAGATCAAGTTGCCAAGTCACAGAAAACTCCTATGAGAACTATCGACACTAAGATCTGAAACGAAACAGAAAAATTAAATCTTAGAATTCCAGATCTGAAACAAAAAACCCAAAACAATAAAGAATCAACCAAGAACCGAAACACTTATGAATAGGGGATTCTTGGAAGCCAAGAATACGAAATTGAACTTCAAGAAAGAATCTAATCAGCCGAATCTGACAATTGAACACAAAACAGCAAGTTAATTCAAAAACTCAGCAAACCAAATCGAATCAGAGATAGGATAATTGGGCAGCAAGATCAAATGCAAATTATGAATAGAAAACGTTTTCTTGCTGCCAAGAAGGGTGCCGATCAGCTTCTTGAAGATTGAAAAGGGCTGGAAATGCAACAAGAACGAATAAAACAAGTTAATCAATGATTCGACACAAGTAGAAAAAAAATCTAAAGAAAAATAAACAGCAATAAAGATAAGGAAAGTCCTAAGAAGCCTTGAAATCGAAAAAAAGATTTCACAACTCCCTTCAAATGACTCTAATCTCCCCTCCGATGTAAGCACATGGCAAGAAGAAGGCTGAAGATGGCTCCCACAATCAAAAACATTGTTAAAACTACTTCTAAAGAAAACTGAAGATAAAATTCTTGGAGAAAACTCAAAGAGAATTTTCACTCAACAAAAAATCTGATTTAATGTGTAATTCAATGTGTAATGTGTATCAGGGTGGCTGGCCAAGCCTTACATATATAGGCCTCTATTACTTTCCTAACCCTATTAGGAAAAACTAAAAAAAAATCCTAATTATTTGATTTTAAAGGAAAATTCGGCCAAGGCTTTTTAAACGGGCCTCTTGGACTGAATGTTTACATAGAAATTAATTTATAAAATCTAAAATTTAAACTAAGTATTTAAAGAATTAAAACTTAACAAATAGGGCCAATTTGAAAATTTGGCCTGATTTTCAACTAAGTCTGATTTAAATTTCTGCATTGGGCTTGGAACATCTTATTGGGCCGTATCTTCAAGAACTTGGGCTTGCAATCCGTTCTTTCTGAAAATTGGTTCGTTGATGCTTGTAACTAAGATCCAATGCACCTTGGCTACAAGATTCGGTTTCTTGGACCAAGATTTCCAAGATTTGAAATCTTGATTTTCTTGATTCTTAAAATTGCTCAAAACAGCAAAATTGGACCAAGATTCGGTTTCTTGATTTTCTTGAAAACAAGAAAGTGAATCTTGATTTTCTTTTTCCTTCGTACACGCATCTAAGGCCTTGCTAATGAAGTTTTGAATGCTTCCATTTAGTTTTGTACGTATTTGCTTGGACTTTGATCTCGTTATTGGGCCTTGTGGTAGTTTAAGCCCATCACGTTCTTGAGCTTGAGTTGGGCCTTTGTGACTCGTATCAGGACCAATAGGCTTGTCATAAAACAAGCACTAATATTTATAAGGCCTAAGTGCCAGTGTCCAGATTCATTGAAGAGCAAAACTAAAAATTCTGCAAATGCCAAGACTTGAACCCAGGCTTCTCGAACACTCACAAACACACCCAAAACACTTAGCCATTAAAGCAAACACGCAATTTTTATCAAAACATGCAAAAATTAAAGACTTAAATTTTAGGGCGTTACATACTCAGTTCATCAGATCCATGAATGCAGTCGGAGCATTAATCAGTAAGAAAGGCATTACCGGGAACTCGTAATGACCATACCAAGTCTTGCATGTAGTCTTGGGCACATCAGACTACTTTACTTTCATCTGATAATACCCTAACCTCATATCGATCTTGGAGAACATAGTTTCTCCTTGGAACTGATCAAACAAATCACCAATTCTTGGTAGAGGATACTTTTTCTTAACTATTAGCTTATTCAACTGTCAGTAATCAATACACAATCTCACCAAACCACCCTTCTTCTTGACCAACAAAATCGGAGCTCCCCAAGGCGAAACACTAGGTCTAATGAACTCTAGATCCTGAAGCTCATGAAGTTGAACTTTTAATTCTTTAAGTTCCTTAGGTGCCATGTGGTAGGGAGAAATGGGCACTAGAGCAGTTCCAGACAATTACTCAATTCTGAACTCAACCTTACGATCTAGAGGTAACCTTGGTAATTCCTCGAGAATAACATTTGGAAACTCCCTAACTGATCGAATACTATCCACTATTGAACTACTTGCAATCGCATCCAAAACATAGGCCAAATAAGCCTCACACCCTTTCCGAACCAGCTTCTCTACTACCATAATGAACATCACATAGGAAAAATAATTTCGTCGTTTGCCAAATATGATAATTTCATTTCCCTCAACTGTCTTCAACGTCACTCTCTTAGCAGCACAATCCAAACTGATTTGATGCTCGACCAACCAATCCATTCCCAAACTTAATTCCAACTCACTGAAAAGCAACTCTATAAGATCGGCCGAAAACACTTCATCCTGAACCTCCAACGTGTAACACCCCGAACCCGAGACCGACACCGGAGTCGGACACGAGATGTTAACAAACTTTGAAAAATTTTTCCAGACACTGCCCAGTCTGAGTACTAGTCGCTTCAAAAATCATATCTTGAGTTTCACAACTCAAAAATCAGTTTTGTGATTTTTCCCTGAAACTAGACTCATGTCCCCACCTATGGATTTTTTTCTAGAATTTTTGGTCGGGCCAACTAGTACAGTTTATTAGTCAAAGTCTCCCATGTTACAGGGGTCGACTACACTGACCTTTTCCCATTACGACTGGGATATCTCTCTACACAGAGCTTCAATACTGATGCCGTTTGTTTCTATGGAAACTAGACTCAGAGAGGAATCCATACATATATGGTATGACCCCTAATTATCTCTGGTCAATTTATAGTGAATTTCCAAAGGCGGAACAGTGAATCCAGAAACTGTTCTGGCCCTGTTCCACAAGAACCCGAATATCTCTTTTTGTACTGTTCCTATAATTGTTTCGTTACTTCCATATGAAAGTAGATTCATCAAGGTTCGATTACATAATTTATTCACTATTTAATTCCACTCCTACGAATTCTTGTGATTTTTCCAATCCACACCACTGCTGCTATCAGCTTCTGTTTTCAAAGTGAACCTTACCTAATTTGGGGTTTCATGGACCAACTAGGGCCTTGTCATACATAAGCCCACATATGATCATACTTAGCCATTCTAGTGGCTGATCATTTGCTCAACACTTCCATTCCAACATAGTTACATCATGAAACCATCTATACATTCATAAATACGAATGGTCTAATGCCATACTCCACTTCTACAAGCCATCTTCGCATGGCTGTACACTTATACATTTCATAAAGTACTCGAAAGACAACAATGGGTAGTCCTATACATGCCATAACAAAATTCAACCAAAATAGTACCCAAAAGAGCCTTTGATAGTGTGGGCGACTTCGACTTCAAGATCCCGAGTCCGATAGCTGGAGAACCAAAAATCTATAAAACAGAGGAGCAATGTAACGAGTAAGCAATTTATGCTTAGTAAGTTTGAGCAAGGAATTCCAGCATGCACAAAGAATAGCACACATTTAGCTAAACCGAATATTTCATAATACGCAATTTACCGATATCAAACTTGCTTCACAACATTAACAACCCTTATGTACATACACAATAAACTAACTTGGCCGAAGGCCGGTAGCTCGTTTATCAACTGAGCGAACATTTATTTGTAAGGGCTCGATTAAATTCAACACATACGTAACATATCCCCATATTGGGATGTTTTTCGAGTATTCGCTGGAATTTTACAGCAAGCTCATTCATTACCAAATCACGTACCTTCGGGATTTAACCGGATATAGCTCCTCGTTCAAATGCCTTCGGGACATAGCCCGGTTTTAGTAACTCACACAATGCCTTCGGGACATAACCCGGATTTAACAACTCGCACGAATGCCTTCGGGACTTAACCCGGATTTAATAACTCGCACGAATGCCTTCGGGACTTAACCCGGATTTAATAACTCGCACGAATGCCTTCGGGACTTAACCCGGATTTAGTATCTCGCACAAAGGCCTTCGGATCTTAATCCGGATATATTCACTTAGCACAAAGCCTTCGGGACTTAGCCCGGACAGCATTCAATTAATCATGCACATCTAACAATAATTCATAGCACATTCATATTTCATTTTCGTTTACGAAACTCAAACACAAGGCACATATTGTCCTTGCACATTCGGCTCAATAGCCACACATAGAGCATGATTTAATCACATCGAAATTTAAGCTCTCTTACTCAAGAACTTACCTCGGGTGTTGTCGAACGATTCCGCTAGCTATTCAACCACTTTTTCCTTCCCTTTATCGGTTTTATTTCCCCTTTGCTCTTGAGCTTAATCAAACAAATAAATTGATTTCATCATTTTAGGCATCAAAAGATGAACACAAGGCACTTAGCCCATATTTATACATTAGACATTAAAGTCTCATACATGCAAAAATCATGCATCAACACCACATATTAGCTAATTTCTTGCCCTTGACCGAATATGCATGTCCATTTTTGGGGTCGATTTCAACACTTAATACACACATGTACACACTAGTAAAGCATCCTCCCCTTTTCATCAATTTAACACATGCATTGCTCATTAACATGCAAAGTTACATTCGGCCTTAGCACACATCTTGCTAGCCGATTCTTCTCCATTTAGCAACCAATGCACATATGTGCTCACACAACAAAAAATGCTAAAAAGGAGGTTCAAGAATCATCAAGCCATCATCACATGCATCATTAACAAGCTTCATATTTTGCATGCAATGGCATTAACACAACCTCCACCTAGGCCGAATCTTAACTCATCCTCATGCCTCATCACCACAACATCAAACATCAACCAAGAATGATTCATCCATGGTCAAGTGCCATTTCCATCACATAGCAAGATTTAGACCATGGGTTAGGTAGAACTCAAGCTAACAACTAAAACATGCATGCCTCTCATGGAACATCATCAAACATACCTTAGCCTAGCTACATGCATGGCCGAATCTCTTCACCTTTCTTCTTCTTTCCTCCTTAAAATTTTTGGCCAAGGATGAACCAAAGGATGAGAAAATTTTTCTTTGTTTTTCTTTCTAGTTTTTGGCAAGCATGAAGATGAGAAAAGGATGAACAAAATTCCCCCTTTCTCTTGTTTAGCTCACGGCAATGGGGGGACAAACACCACACACACATTTTTTTTCTTTTGTTTTCCATTTCTTTATTACCCATACTCCTTATTTTATTCTTCCACTAACAAAACATGTTTCATGACATGTTTTGCCCATCCTTCCTTGTCATGGCCGGCCACTACTCATTAGGGGGGGGAATTTGACATGCAAGTCCCCCCTTTGTCCACATGCACTAGTAGGTCCTCACACATTGACCTATCACATTTTAGAATTTTCTCACATAAGTCCTATTGACTAAATTCACATGAAATCAACCAAATTGAAGCTTGAAATTTTCACACATTCATAATTACATATTCTACACAATAAGTATCACATTCAAACATTTCGGTGACTCGGTTTAGCGGTCCCGAAACCACTTCCCGACTAGGGTCAACTTTGGGCTGTCACACAACGGACATTTTCTATAGATCTTACTCACAACAACAGATGGTCCCAAAGGACTAACTACGGTAACATCACTAGTAGATTCATCTACCCTAATACCTAGTTATCAGAAATATTACAAGCAACATATGAATGTGTGGAACCAATGTTAATTAAAGAAAAATACTTCACAAAATGGATATTGAAAGAACCTACTATAACACCCCAGCCCGATCCATCCGTTAGATCTAGGTATAGAATGAAACAAATGGACGGATTAACTTAACCTAAAATTTATTGACTAACTGTTATAGAACAAAATTTATTAAAGTTTATAATAGTTCTATCAACAAAAGTTTTAATCTTAATGATAAGCTCAACCCCTCAAGATTTTGTTTCTAATCAAACTGTTCATTTACAACGAAACTCTTACAACTCTATTTAGAGGCTAACTACTCCATTACTAAAATCTAAGGGTGCTATCTGGGTATGACATAACAATATATGAAATGAGGCCTCTAATGGTACCCTTTTCTATGTGCATGACTCTTACTACTTGTGTTTGTCAAAAAAAAAAGACTCTTACTACCTGTGATCCCCGATCTCATCATTGTCTGGCTGGGTCCCTCCTCTGAGTCCTCAATCAACCTTGCAAATCTTGCGAACATCAGACAAACTCTTGAAAGTTCAAATGAACTTATTGAGTCTCTTCACTGCACCATAATTAAACCATATCTCATGAGGTAATAAATGTAAAATAACATAAACATAAATTAACTCCCTTCTCACTTGAAACGAGTGTTCTTTATTAGGGCGGTGGACTCCACCCAATCCTCAAAGCTTCTCGGCTTACTATAAATATTGTTTTGAGTCCTTGATCAACCTTGCAAATCCTACGAACATTAGACAAACTCTTGAAATTTCAAATGAACTCATTGAGTGTCTTCACAGCACCATAATCAAACCATATCTCATGAGGTAATAAATGTAAAATAACATAAATATAAATTAACTCCCTACTCACTTAAAATGAGTGTTCTTTATTAGGGTGGTGGACTCCACCCAATCCTCTATAACAGCCTAATTTTTGACCCTAATCAGAACTGTGGTTTTGGGACCACAAATTTGAGTCCTAAAAATATTTTAATATTTTATTCTGTGTTTATTATGTGTGAATTTACATGTGTGAAAGTTTTGTGAATTAATTTTTTTGTTTGAGTGTCGATTTAATAAAAGAGGGCTTAATCGCGTAAAATGAAAATTTGATGGTTAAATAAGAAAGTGCCTAATTGTTGTTGTCTTTATAATTTGGAGGCCTTATGTTGAAATTTAGCCAATATTATAAGGTAGTGGATGGCATATTGTTTTATTATATGGTTTTTATACATTAAAAATAAAAGTTAAAAATGGTAATATTATAATATATGTTATAATAATAACGATAATAACAAAGCCATTATCATATCATCTTCTTCCACTTTCGAAACTAGAGAAAGAATAAAAGATAAAAGCTTGGCTAGGGTTCAGCCATTGTTGAGCTAGATTAAGGTATGTTTTGGTTTCGGTTTTTAATAATTTTTATGTTTTTGAGATAGTTGCTATGAAATCTACAAAGCCCATGTTTAATTTTTGAATTTGATGATGATTTTATGTCTTGCCATTGTTGAAGGCTTGTTGTTTTTGTTGTTAGATGATGGGAAATAAATATATGTTGTTAGATTTTCATGTTATAATTAGTTATTTTTATAAAAATGTATATTAATGACTAAATTAAGAAAATATTAAATTGACGGATTAAAATGTGAAATAAATGACATGCAAGGACCTATATGAGACAAGGGAGTATTTGGCCATACTATAGTGTAATTAATTTGGAATATTTTGTGTTTTTGTACAATTTGGACTAAATTATAAAAAATGTGAAATATCAGGGGCAAAAATGTAATTTGCCCATTTATGTGTTCTTAGAATAAATTAAATGAAAATATGTTTAAATGAGATTTATTTGAATATGTTTAGATCAAGAAACCAAGAAATCGGATTTAGATCGGGGGAAATCAAAAGTAGTTGAGTAGCCGATCTATTATTCGACGACATCCGAGGTAAGTTATTAAGCATATATTTTGTATCGTTTTAAATCATCTTAGTATCTATGTAATTATGCTGAATTGAATGGTATATATGTACATGTAGTGATAAAATTATTGAAATAAGATGTATTGAGTTGTTGACTTTCGGCACTAAGTGTGCGGGTATAAAAATTTATGGTAATGAGATTAGCACTAAGTGTGCGAGTTTAATTGTAAATCACTAAGTATGCGAGATTGATTATTAAGCACTAAGTGTGCGAGATTGATTATTAAGCACTAGGTGTGCAAACTTATTAAATATTTTCGAATATCTATTAGTATTGAGTGTTCGACTTATTGAGTAATCATGATTAGTATAATGAGTAAATACTTGGAGTTCTTGAGTAATAACCATTATGGTTGTATCCAAAGTTGAGCTTTGTAAGTATTAAACCTATGTGGTGATTATATTTGGAATCAAATATATAAGATGATTCCTTATATCACATGATGATGAAACACATAATGTATTTGGCCTTGTATTTAAATTTGAAGAAATGTTTATGGTTGAGTAATTATATTGATTTTAGTTAAATCATAGTATTAAGTTAATAATTATCTCATGATATGGTAAGCTAAAGGTAAGATGATTTAGTAGTATGAATTGGTTAAATATTATTCGAGATATCAAGTTAAATTGTAAAGTTTATTTGCTTGTAACTTACTAAGCTAAATTAGCTTACAATGTGTTGGATAATTGTTTTGATGTATATATTTTGGTGATCGCTACGTGTTCGGGGATCGTCTGTGAAGCTTGTCACACTGTCGTCTATATTTTGGTACTTTACTAAGTTGTTTTCGAATAAATGGCATGTAAAGTGTAGTGGAAATGTTGATTTTGGAACTAATGTATATAGGTGTAATTAATAGCCATGCGAAAATGACTTATTTCTTTTGGTTTGAATTTGGTACTAATGCATATGCTTTAATGGTCTAAAATGTAATATATGTTCATGTTATTTTGATGCTTAAATGCTGCCCAAATTGTTATATATATGCTGTCCAAATTTTTGGTGTAAAAATGCTGCTCAATTTGTTGTATTTATGCTGTCCAAATTGTTGTATATATGCTGTCCAATTTTGATGTAAAAATGCTGCTCAATTTGGTATATATATGCTACCCAATTTGTTGTATATATGCTGTCTAATTTTTGGTGTAAAAATGCTGCTCAATTTGTTGTATTTATGCTACCCAAATTGTTGTATATATGCTGTCCAATTTTGATGTAAAAATGCTGCTCAATTTGGTATATATATGCTACCCAATTTGTTGTACATATGCTGTCCAATTTTTGGTGTAAAAATGCTGCTCAATTTGTTGTATATATGCTGCCCAAATTGTTGTATATATGCTGTCCAAATTTTGGTGTGAAAATGCTGTCTAGTTTGGTATATAAATGCTGTCCAAATTGATGTAAAAGAGCTGTCCAAACAGGGTAGATTACCTATGTTGTAATATGTAGTATAGTTAGTAAGTTGAAAATGAAATATGTGTACAAATAAATGTTTGGATATAATGCTTGATTTATGATATTTAATCATATATATTTGGAAATGTTTTAAGAATTTGAATGATATTAAATTTTGATTAGGTAAATGATAATGATATGGTTGAAATTTTGAAACATGGTTAGTATATGTAATTTGATTAATGATGCATGTTTCATTTTAGTTGGTTATGTGCTTATATATATATATGGAATGAAATGTCATGGTTGAGTTTGTATAATTTATGAAAAAAAACATTTCTTAGTTGGGTTTTGATCAGTAATGCCTCGTAACTCTAATCCGGCGACAGACACGGGTCGGGGTGTTACATCCTCAGAGCTTCTCAGCTTACTATAAATCTTGTATTGATTGAACACTCCACTTGACCGTAATCTAGACACCTCGCTACATCTGAGAGTCCTATCCTTACTTCTTGTATTTTCTTCCTCCTATACACCCTACGTACAGGCTGCTTGAAGACCTCTATGGTTACTTTCTTGAGTTCCTGCCCAAGGATCCTTAGGTCAAACCTTCCTTGGCAGACTTTCTTGGTCGAACCAATCCTTGGTGGACTCCTTTATTTCTATACCATAGTCCCAATGGACTTGTTGACATTTTCGTATTGGGCTGATCTTCAGCAGGTCTCTCAACTCTGATGAACCAATTCTCGTTTCTTCTTATTGTTCATAGTGGGGGATTACTTCCAGTAATCTGCCTTATGCCCAAGACAAGCCTAGAACCTCACTTGTCCCATTTGAAGAATGGCTGACCTACCGACCGTGCTGACCATCACTCATAAGAGTACACAAGTCTATTTCCCCTGTTACAGAAAATTTCCCTTCTGAGCTAACTTCATGGCGTGGTTCCGTAATGGACTATCCTTAAAAAGAAGTTAGATTACCAGTAATTTGTTGATCAACCGCTAGTACTCCGAACAATACTCTAGGGTTGGAAATTAACTGCCAGTATATAATTATGGATAAACCACCAGTATCCATCACTAGTTAATCTCCATCCCTTTTCAATGCAATATGTCATACCAATAGTGTAGCATACCATGCTTGTCAATAACAATTCCAATAAAGGTGGCATGCTTAACATGCATCCAGTAGATTAGTATCGTGGCATGGTTTACATGCAATCAATATGTACGATAATAATTAGTGGCATGATTATATGCAATCAGTATGTACGGTAACAATTAGTGACATGCTTACATGCAATTAATATACAATATTAACCAACATGTTTAACAATACAAGACATGTAATAACATCCATTTTGTCAATCCATCAATATCAATAGGCATACAAATGGTTAACGTTTAAAGCACTTACACACTTGTTTATTTACACTTTAAGTGTTGGATCACTTGCACCCCTACGGCGCAGCGGAAAAATTTAATAATCGGCGACCCTAACCACGGATCCATGTGTGAGGAACAAATCGGGGTGAAAAGGGTTACGAAATTACCTAATGCTGTTTTGAGTAGAGAGCAACTTCTCAACAACGTGTAGTCTGATCTACAGTCGAACTAAGCCGCAATCTATCGAGACTCCGACCTCTACGTGATCCACCCAGTTGACTACAAATGGAAGAAATCCCCAAAACAGTTTTGAGAGTGAATTTTCTTTGACGCCTGCTAGACCAAAACAAAGAAAAACGGGATACTTATATCCTTATTATTTATTTTTTAGGGTTTTTATTTATGAATTAAAATAAATATAATAATATTTTAAACCAAAAATTATAATTACATTAATTATAATATAATTTTGGTAAACCATATATTTATTTGAATTCATATGCTAACCTCATTATGTGTACAACAACCTTGTACATAATGTGTTGGAAATCGAATTAAATTAATTCTATAATTAATTTAATTCAAGTGACACCTAAAAACAATACCAACTATGGTTTATTCCGTTCATTTTAACTATAGGGTGTGACCCTGTAGGTTCTTATAACGTTAGCAGTAATACTAGAACGATTCCAATGTTACAAACAATGAGTGACATCCAGCAATGCATCATTGCTACCTAAGTCACAAGAGATCATGATTCGACATAACCTTTTATGCAATAATCCTTAAGTCCTTTATCTCTGGATTGGACACAAGTCATGGAATAGTCACACTTGTATAGTCCATTCCATGTTCCTTGATATTTTAAGCAGACTACGATATACAAATAAGTATGACATCTCATATCAACTTATTTGAGCATGGCCATGCATTTCTAGTCTCACTTAATCAAGTGGCCTAAGATATTACTCCCATTATGTAGGAGGGACTTATTCTATATCGACCAACCATATCCCTCTACATCGATTGTGGTATATCCAACACCAGCCTTTATAGAACAACCAGTTATGGTGTACGTTTGACTGTATCAAAATATACTACTCACGATGTTGGAATTATGATGATCTCAAGTCTGAGGATCATATACATATTAATCACTATGAGTAATGTCGTGACAATTACATAATAATCCAAGAAACATACTCATAATGGGTCAGTCCAATATGTTGTTCTCTAACACACATATTCATGCATCGATTCTGATATTCCATATCAATGATAACTCTTTATCATCAATCAACTACATGTTAGTCTTAATGCATTATTGTTGTCCTATCCAACAATAATACTTGACTAAGGATCTTTTAAGAATAATCAAATTATTCTTAGGACATTATTAGAAAATAATTTATTTATACACACAGAAAAGAAACTGAAATAATAATGGTAACGCCTTATATTAATAAACATGATAAATCAAGTATGTTATTACAACCATCTCATGATTGATCTTTGGGCATACTCTAACATTAAGGCCCTAGAACATTCGACCAATGCCAATTAGGCCACTTAGTGTATCCAGCCAACACAATAAAGTACATACATACTTTCAGCATTTACCAAACATAGAAAGTTAAGACCCACACTTGAAAAATAGAAATCTGAAGCACTAGACTTAAATCCAGAACTCCTATATTCAGGTCTGGCTAGATCTCAATTAGATCTGCACTATCATGAACAAAACATAGTAAAAAAGAAATCATCCTTTAGATCACCACTTAGGTTCAGCCAAATCAAGAAACAAGAACGGCTAATAGAGAAATGGAGATGCAAACAATCTTTGATGTCACTGATGATTTGATACATTCAGATTTGGACCTTTCATAAAAAATACAAAAATCAAACATGAGATTCAACCAAGAACACTTGTAACATTCGACCATAATAGAGAAAACTAAAAAGAAATACGAGATCAAATTAGATTTGAATTCAACTTATGCTTCTTGAATTCAGATATGTGATAATGAGTCAACACAAAAATATGAATGGTCACTTGTAGAAAACCAAGGGAGATTTCACCAATAGAGAAGAGAAGAGAAAAAAATAAAATAAAAGACAAAAAAAGAGAAGGGAAGAAAAGCAATGAATAAATGATAGCCACAAGTGGAGGAGGAAGGAGGAAGAAGGGAGGCACAACAATGGTCAAAACTAGGGTTTTAGGGGGTGACACAATGAAGAAGATAGAAAAAAAATTGATAAAATGAGAGAAAAAGAAAGAGTGGGATGACAAAGAGGTGAGCAAATCAACAAAAGAAGCTAAAAAGAAAAGAAAAATACAATAAATACTAGGGTTAGAAGCAAAAATATAGAAGATAAAAATTATGCGAGAAAAGGGAATGAAACTCGAGTTTCAAGGACAAATTCACTAACTCTTAACCATCAAACAAGGAAGTCATTTCTTAACTTATGTGAAAAGATAACAATAAAATCGAGGTGTGACAACTTATGTATTTCTATATATTTCTTTGACTTTTTTAGAATTAGGACCAAATTGAGACCATTTGTAAATTTTGAGGGTTATTTTTAAAAAAAATTATGACTAAATTGATATAATATATAAAAGATTAAGGCTAAATTAGTTATTATACCCATTTTTTAACTACCAAGTTAGCTTGTCGTTTGTCATTTTAACAGGAGTAACCAAAATGATTGAACTATGTAAAGCGAGTGCTTAACTTGCAAACTTTTTATTTTGGATGCCTAAAATGAATTTTTTTTATAGTTGGGTGACTGTCTCTGTAGTTTATCCTTTAAATTAATATATAACTTAAGGTTTAACATTTAATATTTAACTAAATATATGATTTAGAGTTTATTATTTTTATTTATAAATTTTTATAATTAATTACTAATATAATTTTAAAAATTATTTTATATATTTTTAAAAAATATAAGCCTAAACCCTAAACTCTAAATCTTTCTTTTTCAAAGTTCACAGCTACAGTACAATCAAAGTAAAAGTACAAATATATGTCTAAGTAACCACTAGGTATAGAATCAAATTACTATATCACAAAATGACTAAAAACTAAAATAAAAAAATCAAACTATTAAAACTTTAACTACGGGCTGGAACAATCCAAACTACAAACTAACTAATCGAACTCAAAACTACACATGACAACAACTCATGGTGGGAGTTGAAGACTCATACATTTTAATTGTGCGTGGTGGGTCTCAAACCTGGATATTCAAGAATCAAGTCTCCTACATTACCAATTATGCGAATAACTCATTGGCAGAAAAGAAAAACACTAAATTATAGCAATAAATTTATTTATAAATCATAAACATTATACACAAAATTATAATAATAAATTTATTCATAAATCATAATCATTATACACAAAATTATAATAATAAATTTATTCATAAATCATAATCATTATACACAAAATTATAATACTAAATTTATTTATAAATAATAAATTATAAACTCTAAAATATCTATGAGACTTTCTCCTCTCATTTTGGTTGAATTTTTGGTCTTTTTCTTTTAGTCAGTTGCTCTAAATTCTTAAGTACCGAAAATAGTTTTCTGTTCTCCATTTTTGGTTGTTGAAGTTTTGTCGAATTGACCGTTTGGGGAAAACTGGTTAGTATTACCGAATTCACTTTTTCAATATTTGTTGAATCGCCTTTCTTCTTCCATTCTTTCTACTTCTCTGTTTCTCAAAATCGAATAGTGCTTCTCCCCTTCCTCTCTAATTTTTCTCCTTTCAGACTCTCTTCTAAGTTGAACCTTCTCCTCAGCTTTCTTCACTTTCTTCTCTGCTTCCCATTCCTTCACAATCCCAGCCAAACACATCTTAGGCCTTTCAAGTACTTTCATTTTATCATCTCCTCTCTCTAGTGTGCTTGGCCGAATACACCTATTTTTCTTTCTAACCGATTCTATCATCACTCTTTCTTTTGGTATTAAACCAAATACTTCTTTCCCCTCTTGATTCTCTTGTTGTCGATTGTGTTCTTCAGGTTCTAAAATTCTGCGAGGAGTGAAGGAGTACTCAAGAAATACTGAAGCATTTCGAAACATTCCTATCGTTATTCGTCTGAAGGTAACCCTGTTGCTATTATTGTGCTCAATCTAGAATGTGTTGGTTGTATATTTTGTTGTGGCCGAATATTACTTTCCTTTACCTAGGGGTTTTGTGAGTATGATCAACCTTTGGGTTTAGGCAATTGTGTCTAATAGGAGTGCACTTGTAACGTAGTTATTCGGTGAGCAACGGGTGATCGTTTTCAACCAACGATCTAAGGGGATTAACCGCATAACTTCAGATGGGTGAAGAGGGTACTGGTAATAGAGTGATGGCAAAGGTATTGGTTGAGTTTGAGCTCCCAGCTTCCACTCCCAGGTTTAAACGACGTAAGATGTCTGCTGTTCGGGATTTTCGGCCAGGATGCGAAAGGGTAGCTGCACCAAGCTCTGGATCAAGTACTGATCTAGTCAAGGTTCTGGTGCGTGTGGATTTGTAGTACTCTACGTAATTAGGTGTGTAACTGTACACCATAAATCATTACTCTCGTAAAGCCGAAAGAGCGTGTGTAACCACACTGTCTTTTTTGTGAATCGACAAAAGCTGAAAAGCTAAAAAGCTGAAAGTACGACGATTGAGGCCACATAGGCATGCGAACACTCATGTGGTGAACTGAGCCCACGAATACGGGCATTAGACTGTTGAGGACACCAAGAGCGTTGTAACCTCCCAATTTTGGGCCTAGTCGAAACAGTGGTTTCGGGAGCACAAATCTGATGAGGAAAAAATAAAATTATTTTAAAATTTCACGAAATGATTTTTTGAAAATTTCGTTCGAGAATTTTGACATTTTGGCACTCAATTTAGTCAAAAGGACTAAATTGTAAAAAATGCAAAAGTCGAGTTCTACATGTTAGAGTTGTTGAATTGTTATGAAATTTTAAATTGGCGGTCCTTAAATTTCAATTAGACCATTGGTTAAATTTTGGGCAAAAATGGACATGAGATAAGTGAAATAAAATATTTTTAAGTGAATGGTATTTTAGTCATTTAGTAATAAAAAAGAATGAAAAAGGGGAAAAGATGGCAAAATATGCTCATCTTCTTCATTTGGCTGAATTTAGAAAGGGGGAAGCCATAGTTAGGGTTTTCAAGCTTCCAAGCTTCATAGTAAGTGATCCCAAGCCCCGTTTTAAAGTTCTTTACGTTTTTAGAGTCCCGGTAACTTGATTTAGCTCATTCTAGCAATAATTTAACCTAGAGTTCATATTTGGAAAAATACCCATAGGTGAAATGTATTTATTTTGATGTTTTATGATAGAATATGAAGCTTGGAATTATGTTAAACAACTTTTGCTAAGTGATTTTAAGTGAAAACGAGTAAAACGACATAATCGGTAAAAATGCCTAATGTTCATAAGTGTTAGAGTGGGAATTTGATGTTGCCATAGAAGAGAAAAATGTTCAGCATGTCATAAAACACAATAATAAGGGATGAATTTTAATTTCTAAGCATTGGGACAAAAGTGTAAATATGCAAAAGTTTAGGGGAAACATTGTAATTTTGCCAAAGTTCTGTCAATGATTGTTTTAATGAATGTGAGTATTAAATAAGCTAAATTTTCTATTATAGATCAAGACGAACGAAATCTGGAGTTAGACCGGGGAAAGAAAAAGGTTGAGGACTAAAGTGCTAGATTTGATCATATTTTGTACCGAGGTAAGTTTATGGTAAATAAATGCAATATTTTGATATTTATTATTAATGTTGTTATTTTTCAGCAATTATGTATTTATTTAATGAAAATATTTAATGTTGACTCAAGTATGAGATGACAGAGAATCAGATATAAAAGCCCTGTTGAAACATTGGGAATGTAATGGATACAAATGTCATGACAATAAGGGAATGAGGTCCCATGTAAGACCATGTCTGGGACATGGCGTTGGCACCAAGATGAGAGGTCTCCTATAAGACCATGTCTAAGACATGGCATGGGCACCGTTATGAGAACTCCCATGTAAGACCATATCTGGGATATGGCATTGGTAGTACAGGAAACATCCAATGTAAGACTATGTCTGGGACATCGCTTTGGCATGTTATATTTAGACAAGAGACCCGAGTATCCTTGAAGGTAATAACTTTTTAACAAACCACGATTGAAAATAAACAAACGTAAACTGAGGTTTTATACGAGTTTTAATTGGCAAGAAGTTTAGAATTTCAAGAAGGGTTTTTAATGAAAACATGGTTTTCGAAAAACACTTCAATGTGACACGCTAGATCTAGTCCTAGCTTCTAGGCCGGGTTTGGGGTGTTACATGAATACTTTCTCATTCGCATTATATATTCACACGCGACAATGTTGATACATCCAGAGGTGGTCAAGTTGTTGGCGCCGTTGCCAGGGAGGCAACGTTACTAAATTGATTTTAATTTTTACGTTTTAATAGAATAATTAGGAAATATCTAAATTATAGATACGATTTTTATTTTAATTTTACTAACATCTTTTTCTTTCTTTTTGGTTTCAATATATGACTCACAGTAGGGGTACACCTATAAAGCCAGCCACTGACCTAGAAAGAGTAATTCGTAGGAATCATCGATAGCAACAACAAATGTAGAATCAACCACCGGCTGCATGCAATCTACCACGTGATAACCCACTGTTCGACAAGGTTAACGAACCTAACATTCAAGATCTACCACCACTAGAACCATTGGAATTACCAGAAAACCAACGTATAGTGTGTGAAGAAAGAACCCTAAAGGACTGTGCTCTACCCAACCTGGAGGTGGTTTAGGGAAGCATCACATGGCCAACCATCATGGAAAATAACTTTAAGATGAAACCGACCATGATCTAGATGATCCAAAATAATCTACAGTTCAGAGGCACAATGATGGAGGACCCAAATTAGCACATTAAACAATTCCTTCAGCTTTGTGATACATTTATATATAACAGGGTTACCGATGACGCTATTCATCTTCAGTTGTTCCCATTCTCCTTGATTGATAATGCGTTTACTTGGTTTACTCGTAGGCTCTAGGATCGATCATGACATGGAATGAACTTGCAAAAATATTTCTACAGGAGTTCTTTTTTATTAGCAAAACAATCCAACTGAAGAGAGATCGCCACATTCAAACAACTAGAAGGGGACACGGAGCCTAGGAGCTTTTTAAAATGCTGATAAAATAATGCCCACACCATGGTTTACCTGAGTGGCTGAGATTGTAAATATTCTGTAATGGGTTGGATGCACATGCACGCTCAAGATTAGATGGAGCTACAAGAGGAGCCTTGATGAATAGAACATACGAGGATGGGTATGGCCTAATTGAAAACATGGTGATGAATTCATGCCTATGGCCAAACGAAAGATTTACTCATGGCCAGCGATCGTTGACGATAAAAGTTGTCCAAGACTATGATAGATACCAACAGATTCTAGACAAACTTAACTGTATAGACTCCTCATTCAGTGTGTAATCAATATATGGAGGAGATAAACCTCTCTTCCATTATCTCAAATACCCAACCGAGGACGTGAACTACATTGGGAATAGGGGTGGAAATCCTTATTCAAATATGTACAATCTGGGATGGAGAGATCACCCAAACCTGAGATGGGGTAGAAATCTAGGAGGAGGTAATAACTATAATTATGCAAACAATAATACTTACCAACCTCCCTATTCATAAAAGCCTCAAGAAAGGGCCAACCTGAGTAACCATACTATATGTGGTCAACACCTGGACCAGATCAAGGGGGAAATGTAGTCAATGTGGAACGAAGTAAAATGTGTAATCTGAGTGCATCAATATGATGAAAATGTGACTAAGATTGAAGATCAAATAAGCCAAACCATGAGAATGATGGGAGATATCAAAAGGCAAATTGGCACTGGAACCCCAAGCAACACAGAGAATAATCCACGAAGGGAAAAGAAGGAGCAAATAAAAGAAATTGCACACTCCGCTTGAGTAAAGTACTGAGTAACCCAGAAAACTCGACTCAAGAGGAAAATAAAGAGGATTCCGAAGATCTTCAAGAGAACACTCAACCAGCTGAAATTGAACCAGAACCAAAAGAGGTAGCTCAGTCAGAAAAAGAGCCAATCAAGGAATCTGCACTAACAAGGGTACCATTCCCTTCACAGTTAGAAGATAAGCGAAAACGAGATGAATTAGAGTTCGTAAGTTTCCTAAACATATTTAAATCTCTAAATGTTAAACTACCTTTAATAAAGTTAATTGAAAATGTTCCTAAATATGCCATGTATTTAAAAGAAATTATGCCTAGGCGTAGGAAATTTAAAATAGGAGAGCATGTATTGACGCATTCTGTAGTGGGATAATATCTAAATAGATTCCCCTAGAATTAAAAGACCTATGGAGTTTTACAATAACTATAGAGACAGGGGATATTCAGTTTAGCAAAGCTCTATGTGATTTAGGAGCTAGTATTAATTTAATGTCTTTATCTATATATGAAAAACTCAGGTTAATAGAGCTCAAAACTACCCAGATCACCCTATAGTTAGCTGATAGGTTTTTAGTACAACCGAAGGGTGTATTTGAAGATGTGTTGGTGAAAGTGCGAAGTTTTATCGTTCTAGTTGATTCCGTAATTCTAAATTTTGAAGAGGACCGTGAGATACCCATTCTATTGGGTAAACCATTTTTAGCAACCTCAAGGTCCATCATTGACCTAGAAAATCATGAGTTAACTATAAGGATCAATGGTGAGATGAAAAATCGTAAATGTGGTCATCAACTGAATGAGGTAAATAGGGAAAAATTAGGGAAAAAAATGTTACAAAATATCTATAAAAAACCCTAATTAGCTTGAACAAAGAAAGGTTTTTTCTATGATTAGAGCAAGGTGGAAAAGAAAATTCAGAAATGAGATAAGCAGAGGAAGGTGGAGTGGCACGATGGATGCTGAACCAATCCGATAGAAATGAAACCAAAAGAGCACCCACGTGTACATTAATAGGACTAACAGATGAATTCAACAACAATACTTGGCATTTTTGAACTAAATACTAACTTTATGGATATTATTGTACTTTTAACTAACCAATAATTTAGAATCTAATCTTTATTTAGATTGATGTTTAATATAAACCAAAACACTTTGAGAATTGGGGATGAAGAAGAATCGGTGTCGTAACACGGTACCTCTGTGTCACAACACCAATGACATACTTAACAAATTGCGCAAATTGGCTCAATGTCGTGACACAATAGGCAAAATACCCTAGGGATTAAAAATTCCAAGGTGTTTCGAGACACCGAACCCCGATGTTGCAACATCAGTATCCTGCTAGGGATGTCGCGACATGGAACTCTTGTGTCACAACATCACTGCAATTTTTTGCAAGGTCAACCTAACCCGTTGCGTAACCCGTCGATTTTTAACTTGTTTTAACCTAATTTCAAAAGCTTAAAAACATAAAAAAAAATTAACTTAAACTTATTCTTACTTAGGTTTAAACCGTTAACAACATCTAAACCCTTTCAAAGCCTCTCAAATTTCTTAAACCTTAAAAACCCATTTTCGACTCAAATTCCTATTCCTGCAATCTCTTTCTTTCTTTTGTTATTCCAAGTGATGTAACACCCCAAACATGACCTAGACTTTATAGCCGAATCTGGCGATGTCACATGGAAATGGATTTGAAGATAAGATTTTCGAGTTTAAAAACCGTTACAGTAAGTTAGCTTTTATTTAATTAAAAAAAACTAGTTCATTTTATTTAAAACTTGTCTCTTAGCGGAAGCTTTTGTAACCAATTAATTTAGGGAAAATATTTTCTATTTACGAAAAACCTTAGTTTTTAGAAAAAAAACCATGTTTTTTGGACTTGCAGTTTTTAAAAAAATCCATAAAAAAATAGTATAAAGTCCCAAATTTAAAGCCAACCAGTCGATAGTCCAGAAGATACATCAAAAACCCCAAATAAGTGATAAATTCTAGGCATTAATGAAAAACAATCTAAAATTCACGTGTGGCCATAGTCGAGTCCTCCGCTGCACCGACACGTCAAATCTAGGGATTACCTGTACAGATTAAACAGAAAAAGGGTGAGTTTTTGCAAACTCAGTGTGTAATCCCCACAAAAAAACATGAATATAGATATTCAACAGCACTCAATTAGATATAGTTTGGGGCCCGTGCCCATCACAGAATCAGTTTGGGCCTTAGCCCATTCAGATATAGTCTCAAAAATACATTAGGGCCTTAGCCCATATTAAATACAGAATGCAGATACAGTAAATCAGAATCCTACCCACCAGCCTTTATACACCATCTCTGTTTAACCCAACACACCATGTGGGGATTAAATCAACCTAACCATCCCTACACACCATGCTGTACCGAGATACGGTACATAATCAGAAGGTTACAGTTGAGCTGCCAGATAATAGACTTCAAAGCCTTTCAGACACTTCCTCCAAATATTATCAACCCACCCCGATGCAATGCAACATACAAAATATGTCATGCCATTATGCAATTAATAGTACATACATTCAGATATCATAAGTCATGCTTGGTATAGAAATCAGACAAACAGATCACACATATAAGGGTCTAAGTAAAGCTTACCGACCCTATAGTAGGTCCACAGTCGACTTGGGCAACCTGTGCAACCTTAAGGAACTTTTCAGAAAATGGGCTCATACGCCCATGTGCCCCACTCGACCCAAATTGGCCTTGGCCACGTGATCCATTTTTAATGTAACCCGTGCTAGTTAATTATTCATATATGTTTTCACTATTTATTTATATGTTCTTTCAAAGCTGTCTACTTGATTCATTGTTACTAAATTATTTATATCTTGAGCTATAAAATTTCGAATTAAGGTTCGCTTGATGTTTTTGAAACTAATCTTAACATAAAATTTTTAGAATTTTTGGTTCAGCCAATAAGTACAGTAAAATCTTGAAACTTACCCCTATTCTACTGTTTGACAGCTTCGTCCATTCTTTGCTAAAAATTAATTATCTCTTAGTAAAAAATTTGGATGACGTTTCCATTTGTTTTTATTGAAAATAGACTTATTAGCAATTTAAACATGTCAATTTTAACCCCTAATTATTTCTCTCCAATTTTTGATGTTTTTCCAAAGTCAAAATAGGGGAACCCGAATTCAATCTGACCTTGTCTCATAAAGTTTATTATACCTCACGATTTACAATTCCATTACTTACACCGTTTCTTCTATGAGAAACTAGTCTAATAAGCTTTAATTCCATATTTTTTTCATCCTCTAATTTGATTTCCAAAATTTATGATGATTTTTGAAATTTAGCCTACTGCTGTTGTCCAAACAACAAGCAATTTTGGGTTTTCCCCGACTCTTTTTTTTTTTGCGTTTTGGGTACACACCTGGTTTTGTTTGATGCTAAACAGTCCCCAAGCACTCCAAATCCTATAATCAAGATACTCAACATCAATTTAATAAATTTACAAGTGAATTGACAACCAGGAACGAATAGAAACCCAACTTACCACCAATGATAACCCTCCGTTTAACTATTTTTAAGATGAGAACACTAAATTCACCAGTTTGAGCCTCCCTTTATGCCCAAATTGCAGAGAAAAAACATTACCACTTCAGTCGTTAAGAGATTCATGACAGAAACAAAGAGAAACACTTACCGAAAGTAAGCAAGCACTAATCGCGTGTGAAAACAAAGGAGAATAAATGGATTAGGGAAAAATCAAGAAGAAAAAGAAGAGAACAATGGAAAAACTTAGAGAATTTCGACAGGAGGAGATGGAGAAGAATAGATGACAGAATTTTTTTTGGAAAAGAGAGTCAAAATTCGGTTATGGGAAAAAATCCTGAGAACCCCCAAAATCCCTTAATCTTTTCCCCTAATTCCCACTACACATCCACTCCTCAGAATCCCCCTATTACACAACTCTATCCCGAAATCTGAGCAAAAAAAAAAATATGCTTGCCTGCATAGGGATTCGAACACAAGACCTCTACCATAATAACACACTATTTAACCACCAATCAAATAAAAGTTTTTTAAGCAAGAGTAAGGCCTAATTCATTCAAAATATCAAAATTTTCCCAAGCGAAGGCTTGAACTTGGGACCTCCCAATCACTTCCAGAACACATAACCACTAAAGCTGACAGATATTTGTGTCATATTTTCACAGTAACGAACTTAGAAATTTTGAGGCGTTACAACTCTACCCCCTAAAAGAAATTTTCATCCTCAAAATTTTACTTGATCCGAACAGATGAGGATATTGCTGACGTATCACATCCTCAGGCTCTCACGTGGCCTCCTCTGTGCTACGATTACACCACAAAACCTTCACTAAGGGAATAGACCTTTTTCGAAGGAGCTTTACATCAGTCTCCAAAATCTGAACTAGCTCCTCCTCGGAGGTCAAGTTTGGCCTAACCGCAATCTCCTCAATGGAAACAACATGCGTGAGATCAGAGTGGTAGCGCCTCAACATCATGACGTGAAAAACATCATGAATGTGGTCCAACTCCGAAGGTAACTCCAACTGATAAGCGATAGGTCCCACACGTTTCATAATGTGGTAAGGTCCAATAAATTGAGGGCTTAGCTTGCCCTTGCAACCAAACCTCAGAACCTTTTTGTATGGTGAGACCGTGAGAAAAAATAAGTCCCTCATAGAATACTCGATCTCATGCCTCTTCAAATCCGCATACGATATCTACTTATCAGAAGCTGCTTTCAAATAATCCTGAATCAATCTAACCTTATCCTTTGTTTTAGAGACCATTTCAGGACCTAGAATACGTCACTCGCCCAACTCAGTCCAACATAAAGGGTGTGACACTTACGACCGTACAGTGCCTCATAAGGTGGCATCTGGATGCTAGACTGGAAGATATTATTGTAGGCAAACTCCACTAATGACAAGTACTCCTTCCAACTGCCTCAGAAATCAATAACACAGCTCCTCAACATGTCCTCCAGTATCTGAATCACCCTCTTTGACTGACCATCTGTCTGAGGATGGAAAGTAGTATTGAAGTCTAATCTTAAACCCAGAGCCTCATGAAACTTCTTCCAGAACCGAGACGTGAAACGAGGATCTCGATCGAAAATGATCGAGATAGGTACCCCATGCAGTCTCACTATTTTTGATATGTAGAGATTAGCTAATCTCTGAAGAGAAAAGTCAGTCCTTACCGGGATAAAGTGAGCAGACTTGGTCAATTGAGCCATGATAACCCAGACAGAATCCTTCTTAGTGGGTGTTAGAGGCAACCCACTAACGAAGTCCATCGTTACTCGCTCCCATTTCCATAACGGTATCTTAACCGACTGCAGCAAACTCAAAGGTAATTGATGCTCAGCCTTAACCTACTGACAAGTCAAACAACGAGTAACAAAGTCAGTAACCTGACGCTTCAACCTTGGCCACTAGTACAATTCCTGAAGATCTCGGTACATCTTATTCCTACTGGGATGCATAGTATAAGGACTACCATGCGCCTCTCTCAGGATCGATTGCCTTAAATCCTCATCATTCGATACAAAAATCCGATCGCGGAAACAAAGTACCCCATCACTATTTATCCCAAAATCAGTAGTGCCACCATTCTCAACCTGACAAAAACGTAACCTGAGAGACTTATCCCTCAACTGTTTACCTCAAATCTGTTCAATCCATGTCAGTTTGGCCTGAAGTTCTGCCAGCAGACTTCCATCATCGAATAGGCTAAGTCGAGTGAACATCACTCTTAGATCAGTCATAGCACTACGGCTCAACACATTGGCCACCATATTGGCCTTGCCGGGATGGTATTCAATGGTACAATCATAATCCTTAAGCTACTCAACCCATCTACGCTGCCTAAGATTTAACTCATTCTGAGTGAAGAGATACTTGAGGCTCTTATGATCAGTATAGATAATACACTTCTCACCATACAGATATTGCGTCCAGATTTTCAGTGCAAAGACTATGGTGGCCAACTCGAAATCGTTCGTCAGATAGTTCACCTCGTGTGCCTTAAGCTGATGAGACGCATATGCAACCACCTTACCATCTTGCATTAAACACACATCCCAAACTGACATGTGATGCATCACTATAAACCGTGAACTCCTTTTCAGGTTCAGGTTGTACCAAAACAGGAGCCTCAGTCAGTACAGTCTTAAGCTTCTCAAAGCTCTCTTGCTGCACATTAGTCCAGTCAAACGGTACTCCTTTACGTAACAACTTAGTCAAGGGTGCTGTGATCAGTGAAAATCCTTCCACAAATCGTCGGTAATAACTTGCCAGCCCCAAAAAGTTGCGGATTTCAAACACATTCTTAAGTTGCTTCCAGTCCAATACAACCTCAATTTTTCGAGGATCGACTCGAATCCCCTCAGCAGCCACCACATGACTCAGAAATGTTACTTCACATAACCAAAACTCGCACTTGCTGAACTTAACATAAAATGGCTTTTCCCTCAAACTCTAAAGAACAATCCTAAGGTGCTCGTCATGCTCATCCCCGATCCTCAAATAAACCAATATGTCATCGATGAACACCACTACAAACCGATCCAGGTAGGGTTGAAACACTCGGTTCATCAAATCCATGAAAGTTGTCGGTGCATTAGTCAGTCCAAATAACATCAGTAGGAACTTGTAGTGACCATAACGAGTCCTAAATGTCGTCTTATGCACATTAGCCTCCTTAACCCTCAACTGATGATACCCAGAATGCAAGTCAATTTTGGAGAACATAGACGCCCCTCGGAACTAGTCAAACAAATCATCAATCCTCGAAAGTGGATACTTGTTCTTAATAGTCAACTTATTTAGTTGTCGATAGTCGATATATATCCTTATGGATCCACCCTTCTTCTTTACAAATAGTACCGATGCTCCTCACGGAGACATACTAGGGCAGATGAACCCACGATCTAATAACTCCTAAATCTGAGCCTTAAGCTCCGTAAGCTCCTTCGGTGCCATTCGGTAGGGGGCGATAGACACTGGAGCTTTACCAGGAATAAGCTCTATCCCAAACTCCACTTCACGATTCGGAGGTAAACCCGGTAGCTCCTTAGGAAATACATCCGAAACATCCTTTACCGTTTAGATATCCTTAATTGTAGACTACCCAGAATCTGAAACACTTACATAGGCCAAGAATGCCTCACATCCCTTACGAACCAACTTCTCTGCCACAGTGCATAAATCACATTAGATAAGTAGTTCCGACATTCTCCATTCATGACTGCCTCCATATCCTACTCGGCGATTTTCGCCTTCTCGACTAGGGTAGAAAGATCCCACTCCCTCTGCGGGAACTCTCAAATTATCTCTGAGGCCATCCTCAAAGCGAAAACCTCACTCATACCTAGATGCCACCATACCTCGCGCATAGCGGCTCAGTCTCAAAAACTCGGCCTTATACTCGGCCACTGGTCGATCCCCCTGTGGAAGATTCAGTGCATCCACATAACTAGCTCCGACATATTTTCCCTCGAAGGCGGTCTTAAAGAACTCCCAGGTCAGGCATTCAGTCTGAGTGCCCTCCTTAACGGTCAGCCACCACTGATAAGCCTCGTCCCGCAGCAGCGAGACTGCACCCTTTATTTTGTGCTTAGGGGTGCAATCTAGATCATCCATGATCCTCTCCGTGGCCTCAATCCAGTACTCGGCCAGATTAGGGGTGACCCCGGTGGCACCCCTGAAGTGCTCAGCTCCATTGGACTGAAGTCGTTCTGTAACCGACCCTCGGCCCCCAAATCCAGTATTGGGCCCAGCGACCCTCTCTAAAATCCTTAGCATAGCATGGGACAATGAATTGTCCCCAACCATGCGATCGTAAGACCCAGTCTCAGTAGCGAGCGAAACTGGCGTCTCACTCATATTCAAATTTGGCAGGCTGCCCTATGACGAGGACTCAGCTCAAGCCCCTCTACGACCTTGACCTTGGCTTCTAGTACCTCATCCACAGATACCTTGTGTGCTCATATCTAATCAGATCAGCGCCGGAGACTCGGTGTACCACTTACTCAGTAAAAACATTTCAAATCATTTAGAAATCAATAAATTTTTTGAAAGCCCAATTTTTATAAAACCTATAATCCACAGCAGAGTTTTGCAACCTGGCCCTGATACTACTAAATGTAACACCCCAAACTCAGCCTAGATGTTATGGCCGAATCTGGCGGTGTCACATGAAAAGGGATTTAAAGACAAGATTGTCAAGTTTTTATTTAATTCAGAAAAAAAACTAGTTGATTTGCTTTAAAATTTGTCTCTTAGCAGAAGCTTTTGTAACCAATTAATTTAGGGAAAATCATTTCTATTTACAAAAAACCTTAGTTTTTAGAAAAAAACTGTGTTTTGTGGAGTTGCAGTTTTAAAAAAATCCATAAAAAATAGTATAAAGTCCCAAATTTAAAGCCAACCAGTCCATAGTCCAGAAGATACATCAAAAACCCCAAATAAGTGATAAATTCTAGGAATTAATGAAAAATAATCTAAAATTTACGTGTGGCCACAGTTGAGTCCTCCGCTGCACTGACCCATCAAATATGGGGATTACTTGTATAGATTAAATATAAAAATGGTGAGCTTTCGCAAACTCAGTGTGTAATCCCTACAAAAAACATGCATACAGATATTCAACAGCATTCAGTTAGATACAGATTGGGGCCCGTGCCCATAACAGAATCAATTTGGGCCTTAGCCCATTCAGATACAGTCTCAGAAATACACTAGGGCCTTAGCCCATATCAAATACAGATTGCAGATACAGTAAATTAGAATCCTACCCACCAGCCTCTACACACCATCTCTATTTAACCCTACACACCATGTGGGGATTAAATCAACCCACCCATTCCTACACACCATGCTGTACCGAGATGCGGCACATAATCCGAAGGTTGCAGTTGATCTGCCAGATAATAGGCTTAATAGCCTTTCAAACACTTCCCCCAAATATCATCAACCCACAAATTCAACATACAAAATATGTCAGGCCATTATGCAATTAGTAGTACATACATTCATATATCATAAGTCATGCTCGGTATAGAAATCAGACAGACAGATCACACATATAAGGGTCTAAGTAAAGCTTACCAACCCTATAGTAGGTCCACAGTCGACTTGGGCAACCTGTGCAACCTTACAGAACGTTTCAGAAAAATGGGCTCACACGCCCATGTGGCCCACTTGGCCCAAATTGGCTTGGGCCACGTGTTCCATTTTTAATGTAACCCGTGCTAGTTAATTATTCATATATGTTTTCACTATTTATTTATATGTTCCTTCAAAGTTATCTACTTGAGTCACTGTTACTAATTTATTTATATCTTGAGCTACAAAATTCCGAATTAAGATCCGCTTGATGTCTTTGAAACTAGACTCAGATATCTTTCTACCATAAAATTTCTAGAATTTTGGTTTTGCCAATAAGTACAGTAAAATCTTCAAACTTACCCTTGTTCTATTGTCTGACAGATTCGTCCCTTCTTTGCTAAAAATTAATTATCTCTTAGTAAAAAATTTGGATGATGTTTCCATTTTTTTGTATTGAAAATAGACTCATTAGTAATTTAAACATGTAAATTTTAACCCCTAATTATTTTTTTTTCTAATTTTTGATGATTTTCCAAAATCAGAACAAGGGAACCTGAATTCAATCTGACTTTGTGATGCGAACCTGGTCGCATCATGTTTCAACCCAACTCGATGTCATCGAGAGTGGCCTAAGCTTGAGGGGCCGAAGTGCAAAATGAAGCCTAATCTCAGTTCGTTGAGCTCAATTCAGCTCATTTCCAGCTCATTGAGCTCATTTGCTTGTTTGAGCTTACTTTGCATTTTATAATTTTAGTTGCTGGAATAAAATAAATGCAAATTAGTTTATTCAGCTTAAATAATTAAATTGCATTTTAATTCTGGACTTTTTAATTAGAAGTGTTTAAATTGTGTCTAAAGTTGAGACAAATTATTTCATATTCTAATTAATTTGTCTTAGCTGCTGTTGAATTAAATTTGTGTCTAAGTTATTATTTGTTTTAATGTGTCTTAGATTAGGCAAATTAATTACATGTTTTTAATATGTCTTAGTTAGCACATGACATGAATTTATTCAGCTTATTACATCATTTTAATGTGTCTTAGTCCAGCTGAATTAATGAGCAGATTTAATGTGTCTTGTTGCTGTCAATTTAAATGTGTCCTAATATGAATTAAATTTATGAATTAAATTGCTTTCAGGTACATGCATGAATTGGCTATGAAGAGAGTTGATGATTCCTTTTCTTCATGTGACTATTCGTGAAGCTCAATGGACCATGAGCTGAATTAAAAATCCAGCAATAGTTTTTAGCTTCTCCAAGTGGCTTTTCGTGAAGAGCAATGGACAAAGAGTTGTTCACACAATGCCATTCATCTCACAAAAACGTTTTCACACCATAAGAGCTATTCATTTTCGTTCATCCACACTTGGAGGCTGTTGGACATCAAGTGTTCACACACTTGGGTTGTTCGTGTGCTTAAACTACCATTAATTTGGTTGATGCTTATTTAGCTACCCAAGGAGGAATTAAAGGTTGCTCATAATGTTTTCAGCTAATCAAACATTGAACAAAATCATTTCAGCTCATTAGTGCAATTATTAGCTGAATTGGAAGACTAAACAACCTGCCCATTGATGTCACCTATGCATAGAACTTTCCAAATGAGTTTTTGGTTATTTGAACAGCCATTTGAGTTCAATTAAGTGTAATTAAGCTGATTGCTTTGAGTTCATTCGGCTGGAACATATTCAGCCTATAAATTGTTGTTTTTGTAATCATTTGAAGGATACTAATTTTGAGACTTTGATCAATTATGAACTTTTGTTCAATTGGTGAGTATTTCAACTCCCTTTGTTCTCTCTTGACTCCATTGACTTATCAAGACATTCTTGTGGCGTCAATCCTGTCAATTTCGAACTTATCACTTTACTAAAGTGTGGCGTTCAATCCTATATCGTTGTTTCTTATGTCTCATAGATATTGGGTCACAATTAACAATTTTTCATCATTTCAAGCTAACGTAAGATTTGGGTCGATATTGCATATAATATCGGTTCTTTCTTCAGCCTTGAAATCGAACCTACCCTATCCATCCTTTAATCACTTAAATATTTTCTTGTTTCCAGCCAATTTGTTCTTTTCAACCCGACTTGAAAACCTCAACTCATACTCCTTAATTTTAACGATCGGGCACATCAACGACTCGACTCTCATCACCGAGGCCGGGGTCGCATCACTTTGTCTCACAAAGTTTATTATACCTCATGATTTAAAATTCTATTACTTACACCATTTCTTCTATGAAAAACTAGACTCAATAAGCTTTAATTCCGTATTTTTTCTTTCTCTAATTCGATTTTCACAACTTATGGCGATTTTTCAAAGTTAGCCTACTGCTACTTTTCAAACAGCAAGCAATTTCGGCTTTTCGCCGAATCCTTTTTTTTTGCGTTTTGGGTACACACCTGGTTTTGTTTGATGCTAAAATAGTCCCCGAGCACTCCAAATCCTATAATCGAGATACTCAACATTAATTTAATGGATTTACAAGCGAATTAACAACCAAGAACGAACAGAAATCTAACTTACTACCAATGATAACCCTTCACTTAAATATTGTTAACACGATAGCACTGAATTCACCTGTCCGAGCTTCCCCCTACGCCCAAATCGCAGAGAAAAAACATTACCACTTCAGTCGTTAAGAGATTCATGATAGAAACAAAGAGGAACACTTACCGAAACTAAGCAAGCACTAACTGTGTGCGAACACAAAGGAAAATAAAGGGATTAGGGAAAAATGAAAAAGAAGAACAATATGAGAAAGATGGAAAAACTCAGAGCATTTCGACAAGAGGAGAGGGAGAAGAATAGACGGCATAATTTTTTTTGGAAAAGAGAGTCAAAAATTAGTTATGGGAAAAAAATAAATTAAAATCCCGATAACACCCAAAATCTCTTAATCTTCTATCCTAATTCCCACTACACATCCGCTACTCAGAATCCCCCTATTACACAACTCTATCCCGAAATATGAGTAAAAAATAATACCATTGCCTGCATAGGAATTCAAACACAAGACCTCCACCATAATAACACACTATTTAACGACCAAACCAGCAGGCCCATTCTGATGTAATTTACCCAACAATCAAATAAAAGTCTATTAAACAAGAGTAATGCCTAATTTATTCAAAATACCAAAATTTTCCCAAGTGAAGGCTTGAACTTGGGACCTCCCAAACACTCCCAGAACATATAACCACTAAAGCTGATAGATATTTGTGTCATATTTTCACAATAACGAAATTAGAAATTTTGGGGCATTACAAGTGGTGCAGGAATGGAAGTGAAATGTAAAGGAGTTACATGAACGCGATCTCCACGAAGAATTAGAAGTAAAACAAACCAAGGTTAAGGGCACCTATCTTGTTTTACTATTTCATTTATTATTGTTTGAAGTTTGGTAGCTATTATAGATTTAAAAATATCGAATATGGCTCTGAGGAAATCTAGGAGAACTAATGAACCCAAACCACCAACTACTACAATCCCCTATAAATTTCCAAACTTGAACGTCAAAATTTTTTTCCTAGAACTTCAAGGAAAATGTAACACCCTTAACCCGTATCCGTTGCCAGATAAGATTATGGAGCATTATCATAAAAGCATAACTTTAAAACATTCTTTTCCAAAATTTAAAATAAATGTAGCATAATTCATTCATATACATGCATATTGTCCCTTAATCGAGCCCTCAAGGCTTTAGAAACACTTTAGAAATGATTCGGGACTAAACCAAAACATTTTGAAAATTTAAGAAAAAGTTAGAAAAATTGAACTATAGGGGTCACACGGCTGAGACACACGCCCGTGTCACAGGGCATGTAAAAATTGAAATGGGGACATACGGTCGTGTCCCAGCCTGTGTCCGTGCCCGTGTAACTCTCTGAGTTGGATCACACGGCCAAGCAGCATGCCCGTGTGCCAGGCTATGTAACTTTCAAAATGGCCTCACGCGCCCGTGTGCTAGGCCGTGTGCTAAGCCATGTAACTACATAACTTGTAACCTTTGAACCCTACAAGGGACACATGGCCATGTCGCATGGCCGTGTTGACATGAAATTGACTAAATTCAAGTCATTTCCATCACCCATTTTAGGCTTGTACCTATACACAATTTGCACACATAACACAAGCATCACAAACATACCAAAACATGCATAAAATTACCAATTCAAATGATCAAATTTCATTCAACCAATATGCCAACAAGGGATCTCAACCATAGTTAATTAAACTTTCTTAAACAAATGCATATTTGGCCATATATGAACCAACACATCTAACTTATTTCCATCTCAAAACATACCATACGTGACCACATTACAACTGCCTCATCACATACCAAATTGACTATTAAAAAATGCATCAACTTAACCATATTAACTCACAACAAGGTACCAAAAGTACCAAAAGTGTACCAACCAAAATAACATATACATGCTAAACTTATCAACTAACACCAAACACAAGTCCACCTATACATGTCATTATAGCCTTGACCAAAACATCAATAACTATCAATATATTTGTTGGATAGTGTGATAGGTCTCCGACAAGCTTCCAAACCAATCGAGCTTCTGATAATCTATAGAACATAGGAAAGAAAACTATGTAAGCGTATAATGCTTAGTAAGTTCGTAAATCATGAATACAACTTACCATTTCAATGCATAACCTTATAATTTAAATATGATTCAATCCAACATAAGCTTAACACAAGCCTAAGCAACACCAACAACACATGTTAGTGTATTAACACATAACTTAATTGAATTATTACATGGTAAGGTAGATTTACATGAACATAATGCCTTTGAATTCATACTTTTTGTAAACCTAGATATACACTCATTGATCATTTTCATTTCATACGTTTCCATAGGTTTATAACATCGCCCATTGGAACACTTACTATTCCTTCCCTTACATGCGTGTTGAACCATTCAGAATAACATCAGATACGCGGGAAATCTCACACAAAGTGTGCTAAACATATGGCTGTAACCATTTCTTTTTCTTCTCCTTTACATCGTAGCTCACACGAGCTTTATAATGGGTCTGCTCAGACAAGCTGACGAGCATCCACAACAAATGTAAGACCTCAGCCATCGATAGGTCATTTATGACCAGCACCCGAAACATGGTAACCCTAATGACATGTCATTTGTATCCTATATATTTCTAAGGTTCAAACGGGGCTCAATAATCATTGTAACGTCGTTGGATTTTCATAATTTCTTTACATGATAAATAACACAATAACATATATATCAAAATAACATTAAAATGCTATTTAACCATATGAATTTACCTCAATTGCTAAGATGTAAAAACGAGATCAACTAATCTAAGGCTTTAGCTTTTCCTTGATCTAGATCCATACAAGGTTTATCTTGATCTAAATAAGCAAATTCAATCCATTTAATATTCATACTATTCAATTCAGTCCAAAATTCATACTCTTGCAAAATAACACTTTTGCCCCTATTATTTTAACTTATTTACAGTTTAGTCGTTAAGCTCGTAAATTGAAATTTATGTAATTTCATCCATATTTCATGCTAGCCAAATTCACTAAGGACTTATGCAACCTCATACAAATCAACATTTTATAAATTTATCATGATATTTCACTTTTTTTACAAATAAATCCTTAATTGACAATTTCATCAAAAACCCCTTTACAAAACATGCTTATTTAACAACAAGGACTCAAAATCTTCCATCAAACTTCAAAAACCATACAAACATGTTCATGGAAAAACCTTAAACCTTTAACAGTTTTGAAAATTAGTCCCTAGGCTAGCTAGATTAAGCTACAACAACTTTAAAAACATAGAAATCATTAAAAATGGGATGAAATTTCAATTACATGCAAGCTAAACAAGTGACCGAAGCTTTCAAATCCTAACTATGGCTTCTCCAATATCAATTTCGGTGGAAGATGGCAATTAGATAGATGACATCTTTGTTAATATTATTTTAACTTTAAGTTATTAATTGAATTACTTAATTAACCTTATCTTTTAACATAAAAATCATCTAATTTATGTCCATAAATGTCCACTAATAATAATCGTCTAGTTACAATCCAAGTCCTCTTACATTAAAGTTTCATAGTATAAGAATTTTAAGCATCTCTTCAAAACCAAGAGTCTAGAAGAACAGAAGATGCCACGTGGGAAAAATGCTTGTATGAGGGAAATAAGTAAGAGTCGCCCCTCGAACTATTTGTGAATTTTATAACTCTCCTTATTATGAAAACGGTTTTGTAGAAGAAACCAATTTGGAATATTTCAAAGATATAAATATCAATAACATTATAAATTACCTAACAGAGGGTAAGGGTGAATGGAAATGTTTCCCTGGTACTGAAATTCTCACATTTTTAAATCAAGTAATAATGTTCCCAGTCACCAAAATGTGGATTTAATTTTTTTGCACACAAGTCGAGTGGTTTTGCTTTATGTTATTTTACAGAAAAAATAGGTATGCATCAGGACATGGATATACAATTACATGAAAAGGTGCATTAGTGGCGAGAGAGTCGGGACTTTCTTTCCCCGGTTAGTGATAGCCCTGTGTAAGAGAGTCGACATTCCAATGACAACTACCAAGTAGTCTATGAAGCCTTCCAGAAGTATTATAGGAGATAAAATTTACACATAATATACGAATCTTCAGTAGAAAGAAATAATATATTGGAACAATCATTGAAAATAGAAAACGAATGTCCCGACTTCAATTAAATGAAAAGCAAGGATGACAACTTGAGAAGAAATTGGCAAGAGCAGCAACACAAGGTTGGATTGGATGATACAGTGGATGCAAGAGATAGGCCTGGTTTAACATGAATACGAACGACAGAATAACATGATAGTACCAAACTATCCACCAGATATGTTTGGCCCAACACATTCCAAGAAGGAAGAAAATGAGCAGAAGAGTGATGAACAAGAAGTAAGCGAGGATGAGAAAGAAGAAGAGGAAGGATAAGAGATGGATTTTGAGGAAAACAACGATGATTGAACTCTTAATTTTTATTTTTTGAGGATTGTATTAATTTTGGGATTATTTTTATTTTTTTCATTTTAGGAGTAGAATTAACAATAGGTTTTTATTTGTTTTGTTTTTGTGTTTCAGATTGCGTATGTAGGAACCTCACAATTTTGAGCTTACAACAAACAAGGATTGAGGTACCCATCATTAGGCTATAACATTGTCACGATCAATTGGGTAACTTCTTTCCTTATCTTTTTGGGGCTGCACATTAGAGACAATGTGCTATCTAAATTTTGTGTGGGGGGTAACATAGGGAATTTATTTTTAAGTTTTCAGATTGTCTTTTAATTTTTATTGTCAAACATGTGACTGAGCTTGTAGAAATACAAGTGATTGGTTAGGAGCATGTATATAGGTTGATTGTATTTACTATAAATTTGGCATGATAGTGAATGATTTTAAAATTTTTATTATTATACTACTAAGTTCTATATATTACACTGTAAATAGGCATTGAGTAACTGAATATACCAAATGATATAGAAAATGCAAGGAAACGAGCATGCTAGTATGTATAATAAATATTTGAATTTGTGAATATTGAAGTACTAAGGGATAACCTAAGGAATTATTTGGTATATGCCTAGAGCAAAAAAAAGAACCCTATTTATCTATCCTTAGTACCTAATTTGAGCTAGAAAACTTTTATTGATGAACCGTCATGCAAAACCTGAGCCAAAACATTAATTTGTACTTACCCTTTTTCCTTGGTCCTCAATTGCATGAATATAGACATCTGGTCATATGTATTGAGGTTTAAGTAGATACATCATGATGGATTTTGTAAAAAAAAATGTTAAATAGGAAGAAGCAGTGTGATATCGTAATTATAGGTTAGCCAATATGTGCAAGAGAAAAGAAAATTCAAAAGAAAGACAAAAAGAGTGGAAAAGTGTGTAAAAATAGAAAGCTTTATGACTAAGATATGTGAAAAAAAAAGAGAAAATGGTGATAGGCTCGAAAGTAGAAAAACTCAGTCATTGCACAAAAACTCATTAGCTAGTCGAATTTGTTATATTATGCTATGACTTCCTATGTGGAGAAATAATGAAGGTGAAAGAAGGAGAAATAAGGCGATGAGTGGGTAAGGGTTATTAAGGGGGAGAATAAGGAAAAACATGGTGTGCCAAACTTTTTCATGCTTCAAACTATTTTGACATTTTCTGTTCTTGAATTCCATAGAACATTACAAGTCGAAAACCCCTATGTGACCTAGGTAAACTTATTCATGATTCGACATTATTTTGAGCAAGTACAATAGCGACCATTTCTATTTTGTTAGGATAATCAAATTACTTGTATGATTTATGGATGGATTCATATATTTGAAATCCTTTATGACTGATTACTTTGTAATATACTAAAATTAAGTGTTTGATATTGAAAGTGGTAAATCATTTATGTATCATGCAAGGATTATATGTAAATATAAAAATACCAAGTTACGTACTCCAAAACCAATATTTGTACTATACTTGCTCAAGGGTCGTCTTTTTTTTGTTTCTATCTTGCCTTGCTTGTGGACAAGCAATGACTTAAATCTGGGGAAGTTTGATCTTCCATAATTTGACATAGTAGATTAAACTAGTTTTCATACTTTAGGAGCTTGAATGTGACCATTTTTATTTTGTTTTAGTGAAGTTTTCATATTTTGCTTTAAATTCAATAAAAATGTATTTTGATTCTTTTATTGACCTTAGGGGCCGAATGAGGCTTAAAGGCTAGCTAATGTACTTAATAAGTCTGTAGAAGACCATTCAAAGGCGTAAGAACTCAAAGCTGGTTGTTGTGTTGCAACACGGGAAGCTTGATGTTGCAACATAGGGAGCAGGATACAAGAATTCCAAGTCTGCCTTAGGTGTTGCGACACACCCCTGTAGCCACGTCTAAACCAGATCACACTACCTTTGATGTCGTGGCACAGACAATAAGGTGTCGTGACACTGACCCTATACAAAATTAACAATAAGCCAGGGGCATTTTGGTTCGCACAATGAAAATTGAACACAATAACATCATCTAGCCTAGGGTTGAGGACGACGATACCCTAAATCTATAAATAGGATTAGTTAGCACTTGTTTGAGGACAACTTTCCATATTCTATTTTTTTCTCTGTAATTCTAGTTTTAGTTTTTCTTTCTCTTAGGTTTTAGATTTATTTTATAATTCTTTTTATTAGTGTTCTTTAGATAACATGATTTGTAAATGCAATCAGACTATTGTGGGTTCCGTGCTTCATTCAAATACATCTCAAGATTTTTTCTTAAACTCTTTTATTGAATTATTTTTAATGTTCATCCTATGATAGAGGGTTGCGTGCGGACCAAGATCGAGTTGTCAAGTCACGGGAAACTCCTACGAAAACTCTAAACGTTTGGATCTGAAACGAAATAGCAAAACTTAATTAGAATCAATTAGATCTGGAAACTAAAAAAATCCCCAAATCAATAAAGAACAGCCAAGAATCAAAACACTTATGAATAGATGTTCTTGGAAGCCAAGAACACGAATTTAAGCCCCAAGATTAACTTCTAATCAACCAAATCTATCAAAGAACACAAAACAACAAATAAATTAAAACAGATGATGAAATTAATTGAAACTAATTCTAGGGATTGGACGGCAAGAAAAAAGGGGTTTTTGTGAAATCAAAAACGTTTCTTTATGTCCAAGGAAGTGCCAAATCAGATCTAGGAGTTTTAGAAAGGCTGAAACGCAACAAGAACAACAAACAAATTAGCTAATAAAAATCGACACAAGCAGAAATTTAAAAGAGATTGAATAGCAATAAAATAAAGATAAAGTCCTAAGAAGCCTTGAAATCGAGAAAAATTTCACAACTCCCTTCAAACGACTCTAATCTCCCCTCCAATGAAGAACAATGGCAAGAAGAAGGCTGAAGATGGCTCCCACGATCAAAAAGATTGTTAAAACTACTTCTAAAGAAACTCAAGAGAGAATTCTTGGAGAAAACTCTAAGAGAATTTTTACTCAGCAAAAATCTAAAATTTTAATGTATTGTAATGTGTGTGTAATGTAGGGTGCCTGGTCAAGCCATATATTTAGGCCTCCTAACTACTTTCCTAGCCCTACTAGGAAAGCTAACAAAAACTAATTGTTGACTTTCAAAGGAATTTCGTCCAAGGCTTTTAAATGGGCCTTTTGGACTGAATTTTTACATAGAAAGTTATTCATAAAGTCAAAAAATTAAAACTAAATATTTAAAACAATTAAAACTTAACAAATTGGGCCACTTTGACAATTTGGCCTGATTTTCAACTAAGTCTAGTTTAAGCTTCTTAATTGGGCTTGGAACATCTTATTGGGTCGTGTCTTCAAGAACTTGGGCTTTTAATCCGTTCTCTCCAGAAATTGGTTCGTTGATGCTTGTAAATGAGATCCAATTCGCCTTAGTTGCAAGATCCGATTTCTTGGACCAAGATTTCCAAGATTTGAAATCTTAATTTTCTTGATTCTTGAAATCGCTCGAAACAGCAAAATTGGACCAAGATTCAGTTTCTTGATTTTCTTGAAAATAAGAAAGTGAATCTTGATTTTCTTTTTCCTTTGTATACGCATCTAAGGCCTTTTTGACTCGTATCATTCCCCCCTTCCTCAAAAAGATTCATCCTAGAATTTGAAAAATCAAATGGAGATAAGTCAACCACATTGAAAGTAGAACTTGTAGTCCAAACATAAGCATAACAAAACAAGTATAACGCATGCGAATGGATAGATTCAGATTACCATGCAAACAAGCTAATTTACTTGCCAATGCCTCGTCAAATATTCGAAACAAAGATGGACATGTTTTAAGGAATTCAATCATCTCAAATTGTTTCCACAAACAATTAATAAATCGCGAGTAATAAATCAAATGGTAAACGTAATCATCACAAGTAGGTATTTGAAAATGTTCACACGGTTCACAGAGTTGCACAATCATACCATGCAGTAATCGACGGTCTATAGATTCACTGACACATGCATTATCAAAAACAAGAATCTTTTTATCAACCATCAAAACAGATAGATCATCACTAAATAAAATAGGACAGTCAAGCACATTTCGATCTAGGTGTTTTATAAAAATTAAATCATCAACACGATCTTTGTCACTATCCGAGGAGTACAAAAGTGTTTCAAAAGTTTCAAGCATATTACCTTTATAAGCAGAAGAAGAAGGGTCAATTTTACCTTTTCCATTTAATACAAACCTTCGCTCATCGGGGGCATAGTGTAGTCGAAGCTCTGTTGTTAAGTTAACCTTTGTCAAATGGAACTCAAACTTCATGTACAACCACCTAAATTGTTTAAGGCATGAATATAAATTGAAAACAAATTTGGCAAATTTCGTTACCTTATTCACGAAAATAGATTTGCACAAATTAGCGGATTTTACACAAGGCAAATCAAGAGAATAACAACTCACGCTTCCTTTCGTAATGACTTTATCAACCACAATCGAAGAATAACAATTAATCAGATAAAAATGAGGGATCCTTTAATAATTAAGTCACCAAAAGTTTTATCAATAATTTTCAAATCTGCATGGGACTCGGTTGACAAAATTTCCTTACCTCGCCTACCTTCGGGCTCATGTAGTGTGATTTCATCTTTGCCTATGTTGATCGTATGAAAGCGTCTTTCATCGGAAAGGTATTGAAGTTGGAAGTTATCTTTCATATGTGGCCAATGGAAGTGTTATCCCACGCAAAGGTGGTAAACCTTTAGGGGCCTCACTAAAAACATCCTTATAATCCTGCGAAAAACATTGAAACACACTAGGCAAATTTTCATTAATGTTAGATAGAGATAAAAATTTTGCCTAAACCTCACAAGGATACAAGACTGTTCATTGAATAGGTCTCTCTGCACATCTTTTTTTGTTGCAATTAAATTTTTCACTCTACTTTTACCACTTGCGGATTCACTCACCTTTAGGCTATTTAAATTTTGATTTTTTTCACTACTAGCCTCTTTTCTCTGTCTTTTTTATTTGTCCTTTCTCCCTTACCCCCTCACAAAATTTCATCATTTTTAATTGATCTTTATATACATCACTGGGATTTAAAGGAGCAAGAGTGAATTTTCAGCCTTTAAACACAAGAGAGTATCTATTAAGCTTGCCTTGGTGTGTAACATCATGATCAAATTGCCAAGGCTGTCCAAGGAGCAAGTGTGCCGCATGCATTGGGACCACATCACACCATACCTCATCCTCGTAATTCCCAAGCTTAAAAGTGATCAAGGACTATTTTGTAACTTTAACTTCTGAGCATTCATTAAGCCACTGAAGGTGATACGGCTTAGGGTGCTCGATACAAGGTAACTTTAAGGAATCCACCAAATAGCTACTAACTACATTCGAACAACTCCCACTATCAATAATAAGTGAACATAAGTTACCTTTTATAAAACACCTAGAATGGAAAATATTGGTCCTTTAATTATCACAATTGTCTCCCATTTGGATGTTAAGGGTGCGGCAGACTACCATCTTTTTTTTTCTCTTGTTTTTTTTTGAAATACCTGTAAAACAAATACTCAACACTCAAAAGAAAAATTAGCAAACCTCACCGTTAGTCACTCAAAAAGAAAAATCAAATTCTCAATGAGGTAGAATTCAGTCTTGTGAGTTCTTTAGTAGATTCTATATCAACCAATTAGAAAGTGTATGAACCGAAACTACAAAAGAGTCCTAATTTGCACTAAGATGCCAAAAACTGACAAGACACCAATTAATTTGTGTTGCACCGAAGAAGAATTGTGCACACCTTAAAATCCTACTAACACAAGAAACAAGAAGGTGTTAGATAGTGTAAAGGAAGAATAAAAGCAAACAAATGAAAACCTACAGCTAAGAATCAATAAAAATTGCTGAAATCGGAAAACTCGAAAAACTATGGAGTAACTTGACAACTTTGTTCGAGGTGTATCCAATCTCCAAAAATCACAAAATTAAATTTTTAATGTCCTTAAATATTAAATTTTTGATCTGGAAAGTTTGGGCACCAAACTCAACCCGCTGAATCTTTTTTTAAATTTTTATTGGATTTAGTATTTTTTCAATTTTTTGGACTTTTTCGACTGAATTTTTTTATGGGAAATATTTTTATATTCAATTACAGTGCCAAAAATATGTATGTAAAATTTTAGATCAATTGGACAACGTTTACCCACTCAAACGAATTTTTTTCAAAATTTTTTTTTGGGTAAAACTACTGTTTGTAGTTTAAAAAATAGATATCAGTTTAGAAATCAACCAATAACACCCAAAACGCCCAAAATCTGATACCAAATGATAGAGGGTTATGCACGGACCAAGATCGAGTTGTCAAGTCATGGGAAACTCCTACGAAAACTCTAAACATTTGGAACTGAAACGAAACAGCAAAACTTAATTAGAATCAATTAGATCTGGAAACTAAAAAAATCCCCAAATCAATAAAGAACAGCCAAGAATCAAAACACTTATGAATAGATGTTCTTGGAAGCCAAGAACATGAAATTAAACCCCAAGATTAACTTCCAATCAGCCGAATCTATCAAAGAACACAAAACAACAAATAAATTAAAACAGATGATGAAATCAATTGAAACTAATTCTAGGGATTGGACGGCAAGAAAAGAGGGGTTTTTGTGAAATCAAAAATGTTTCTTTATGTCCAAGGAAGTGCTGAATTAGATCTTGGAGTTTTAGAAAGGCTAAAACGCAACAAGAACAGCAAACAAATTGGCTAATAAAAATCGACACAAGCAGAAATTTAAAAGAGATTGAACATCAATAAAATAAAGATAAAGTCCTAAGAAGCCTTGAAATCGAGAAAGATTTCACAACTCCCTTCAAATGGCTCTAATCTCCCCTCCAATGAAGAACAATGGCAAGAAGAAGGCTGAAGATGGCTCCCACAATCAAAAAGATTGTTAAAACTACCTCTAAAGAAACTCAAGAGAGAATTCTTGGAGAAAACTCTAAGAGAATTTTTACTCAGCAAAAATCTGAAATTTTAATGTATTGTAATGTGTGTGTAATGTAGTGTGGCTGGCCAAGCCATATATATAGGCCTCCTAACTACTTTCCTAGCCCTACTAGGAAAACTAACAAAATCCTAATTGTTGACTTTCAAAGGAATTTCGTCCAAGGCTTTTAAATGGGCCTTTTGGACTGAATTTATACATAGAAAGTTATTCATAAAGTCAAAAAATTAAAACTAAATATTTAAAAAAATTAAAACTTAACAAATTGGGCCACTTTGACAATTTGGCCTGATTTTCAACTAAGTCTAGTTTAAACTTCTTGGTTGGGCTTGGAACATCTTATTGGGTCGTGTCTTCAAGAACTTGGGCTTTTAATCTGTTCTCTCCTAAAATTGGTTCGTTGATGCTTGTAAACGAGATCCAATGCGCCTTAGTTACAAGATTCGGTTTCTTGGACCAAGATTTCCAAGATTTGAAATCTTAATTTTCTTGATTCTTGAAATCGCTCTAAACAGCAAATTTGGACCAAGATTCGGTTTCTTGATTTTCTTGAAAACAAGAAAGTGAATCTTGATTTTCTTTTTCCTTCGTATACGCATCTAAGGCCTTTGTGACTCGTATCATCTTATTTATCAAGTTCATTATATTTATGAGATCCATGTGTAACTAATCCTCTTATGGGGGATTAATGACTGGAGTGCAATTAATTAATTCCTATGTAGGCTTTTCTTAACAGATTAGCTGTTTGGGAGAGGAAGAACTCAAACCCTAGGCTTGATGACCCTAGGAAGTCATTTAGGTGGCAACTAACCTAAAATTACTGTTGCCTATCTGTGAACACCTTAGCCCCAAACCAGTCTAGACTATGAGGTTAAGAGACAAGTAGCTCTTGTCAACTCGTTAGTTTAATCGAAGATTGAGAGTGCTTGCTAGGGTAACAACTAGTTGATTGAATAGAAACCCGAAATAGGAATTAGTTATGACCACCAAAATGAGCTAATAATCCATGTCTAGATTTGATTGAGTTTAGATTTTAGTTATTCAAAGTTCACTTTCTTTATGTGACTTTTTTATTTTTTATTTATAAAAACCCAAAAACTTTTCTTTATGTTTTTTGGTAATATAATTTATTTATTTTACTAGTTAATTATATTTGTATTTAGGTTAACTTTAATTTAGTACTCGTTTCCTTTGGGTATGAACCACGGAGTACTCACCTACTTCGTTGTAAAAACTATATTACAATCTGACTCGTATACTTGCGGATACTGTCTCAATTCCACATCTTAGTTATAGTAGTTACATTCTACACATTAGTATATTTGGAGGCAGTCTATGGTCGACAAGTTACCTCTATGGCGAGTACAAGTGAATCTAGGATGATGAGGAATTCTGACTAAGAACACTATAGGAGAAATCATAGAGGAGAATGCTGGAAGCATACTAGAGCACGTTTTGGATGTGGGTCTCAAGATCATCAGCTTAGAAATTGTCCCTCCAAGGTTGAAGTAAGTTCAAAATAATCTATGCGTAGGCTCCAAAGTATTCAACAAGAAGATAGATTAGTAGTAGCAGCAAAATCAAGACCAGTGCAAGGGGCTCTGAAAAAGAGCTATACCAAGCTCAACTCTAGAGTGTCTGCCAAAGAAGATGTTGATTTGCTAGAGGTTATAATGCATAAATTTTCTTTTCATGGAAACAATATTCATGCATTAATAGATCAGGGTCAATCCATTTGTATATTTGTACTAAGGTAGTAGAAGGTATGAGTCTTGAAGTTGTTTATTCTGAGACAAATGTATTAGTGACCGACCCCATTAGTCAAAGTAAGATGGTTAATAGAGTGATTAAGAACTATTCATTGATTTTTGGTGAGCACACCTTTTTCGTGGACTTGTTGTTAAGCTTCCATGAGTTCAATGCTATTCTTGGATTAGATTGGTTGACTAGACATAACACCATAGTTGACTGCTAAGCTAGAGTTATACTTCTGTTAACTGCAGAAGGTAAAGAAGTGTTGCTGTCTGGCATACAGACCAGCTTGGTGACTAGAATAATTTCTCCAATATCCATTAGAAAGTTATTAGTTAAGGGCCCAACTTCTTATTTGGTGTATATTATGGATTCGTTTGAGTCAAGAAGGGATATTAGCCAAGTTCTAATTGTAAAGGAGTTTTCTTATGTGTTTTTTAGGAGAACTTCCAAGTATACCACCAAATAGAGAAGCATAATTTTTGATTGAGTTAGAGTCTACTAGAGTATGCCCAAAGACCAATCATAAGATGGTTGTAATTACATACTCCTTTTACCCTGTTTACTAATATAAGCAATGTCATTGTTATTTTAGCTTCTTTTTCTATGTATATAAATAAACTATTTAATAATCAATTCTTTAGAATAATATGATCATTCTCAAAAGATCCTTGTTCAAGTATTATTGTGCGGTTAGACAATAATAATGCATTGAGACTAATGTGTAGTTGATTGATGAAAAAGTGTTGTCATTGAAATAGGGATGTAAAAATCAATACACAAGTATGTGTTAAAGAACAACATACTAGACTGACCGATCATGAGTCTCTTTTTAGTTGAACTGCTTTCCTAATCGGGAATAACTTTTATAAGAACTTTCCAGCAAGTGCATCTCATGTCGTGATATATCCTGATACCTACGAGCCTAACCAAGAAAAAGCATTAGTAATCAAGGAGAATGGGAATAACCGAAGACAAATAGCATCATCAGTGACCCCATTATACTTAAAAGTATCATAGAGTTGGAGAAACAATTTTAAATGCTGATTAGGGTACTCTGTCATAGAGCCCCTAAACTACAAAATATTCTTAATCATTACCAGTTTTATCTCGAAGTTATTAGCTATAATTTATGACATTTTTATACTTTCATGAACCATATCTAGACTTCGTAAGCCATAATCCCTTAGGGTTCTCTCGTTCCGAGCCATATTTACGTTTGCGAATAATTATGGTGCTGGTGGGTTTCCTAAGGCGTTATCCTCAGCGTCGCCAAATAGTGGATTTTCACGTGGTACATTACCTGAAACAGATGGTGGTGGATCTTCCATCTGTTGTTGTCACTGCTGTTATTGTCTGTGATTTCTTCAGACTATTCTCTCTAGATCTGTGGTTGCTGCAATAGGCATGCCCTTAATGCGAGTCATACACTAAACCCAGAAAGAGAGGATTAGCAAAAATAAAATAAAATAATATTATATCTATTTCTAAAAAAATTCCTAATTATTCTTTTTAAATGCAAAAATTAAAATCAATCTAGTGATGTTGCCTCCCCGGTAACGACACCAACAACTTAACCACCTTCGGATGTACTAATTTCCAGAATGTGAATACTGCAATAAAATATAGAAATGCGAGGTGAAATTTGCAAGTATACGAGTCGAGTTGTAATATAGTTTTGCAACGAAGTAGGTGAGTACTCTTGAGGATCGTACCCAATGGAGGCGAGTGCAAGACCAATTGTAACCTAAACACTAAAAGATCTAATTAGTACTTTAAATTATTTATAGTACAAAAGCATAAAATAAAGAATTTTTAGGGTTTTTATAATAATAAAACAAAATATCAGAAAAGGAATAAACTTCAAGAGATAAAAAAGAAGAATGAATCAAATCTTGGTTATGGATGATTATCTCACTTCGGTAATCCCCATCAATTATTGTTTCAGGTTCCTCGTCAGTCAATGAGTCGTTACCCTAGTAGGATCTTTTGATCTTTCACTAACATAACGAGTCAACAACGACTACTTATCTTCTGACCTTACAGTCCAAATTGGCTTGGGTGAAGGTATTCACAGATAGGCCATACTGATTTTGGGTTAATTCCAAGGGTGAAGACTTTACGGGGTTGTCAGGCCTAGGGTCTATTTCATGTTCTTCCTTTCCAAAATAGCTGATTTGTAATAGCCTATTTCTAGTTAAATCAGAACAGTGATTTTGGGACCACAAATCTGACGTGAAAATATTTATTTTATTATTATTTTAATGCCTACGATATGTTAGTAGTGTTGTATAAAAATTTTGTTAAAAAAATTTGTCATTTGCATGCTTAATTATGTGAAAAGGACTAAAACGTAAAAGGTGCAAAAGTATAGTTATATTAGTTAAAGGTGTCAAATAGCTATGGAATTCTAACTTAAGGGCCTTGAATTGTAAATAAACCAATTGATGTTGTACTGGACATTTATGGGTTTGTTTTTGTAAGTTTATTATTAAAGGTTAAAAGTGTAAATAGGTAAATAAAGGTTAATTTAATTAAAACAAAATTAACCCATCTTCTTCGAATGTTTCTTCACCAAAAATTTAAGGTTAGAAAGCTATTCTAGGGTTCTTTCATTCGGCTTCACAAATTCCTTGCATGTAAGTGTAATTTCGTCCCTTTTTTATGATTTTTATATTTTCGGGATCATTACAGGTTAATCTAACTAGCCCAGGGAGTAATTTGCAAAATTTTTAAAGGTTTAAGGTTTTGCCATGAATTTTCTTGCATGATCTATGAGGTTTGATGAAAGATTATGACCCTTTGTTGTTAAATAAATAACTTTTTTAAAGTGATTTTTGATGAAATTATCATTTAAGGACTTATTGATAAAAGAAGTAAAATATCATGAAAAAATTGTGAATTGATGATTTGTTTGGGTTGATATGTATGGATAAAATTGCATAAATGTTAATTTATGAGCTTAAGGACTAAACTGTAAAGAAGTTAAAATATTAGGGGCAAAAATGTAATTTTTCAAAAGTATGAATTTTGGACTTAATTGAATAGTATGAATATTAAATGGATTGAATTTGCTTATTTAGATCAAGATAAGCCTCGTACGAATCTTGGTCGAGGAAAATATAAAGTCTCAAATTAGTGAATCATATTTCAACATCTTTAAAATCGAGGTAAGTTCGTATGCTTAAATAACGTTTTAATGTTATTTCATTTATATGTTATTATGCTATTTATCATGTCATGTTACGACAGAAATCCAACTACGTTTTGACGATTATCAAGTCCTGTTTGAACCTTAGGAATATATAGGATACAAATGACATGTGATTAGGGTTACCATGTTTCGGGTGCTGGTCCTGAATCTCCTACCGATGGCTGAGTTCTGACATTTCTTGCAAATACTCATTAGCTTGTGTGAGCGGCATCGTGTAGCTACATTCCAACCGTCAACTTGTGTGAGCAGACCCATTTATGGCTTAAGTGTTCATCGATGTAAAGGAAAAGGAAAAGGAATAGTTTCAACCATATGTTTAGCACACTTTGTGTGAGCTTCCCACGTATCTGATATTATTCGAAGTGGTTCAACGGGCCTGAAAAGGGAAGGAACGGTAAGTGTTCCAATGGCTAACTGATGAACTTATGGAAAGATATGAATTGATGATGAGCAAAGTATGTATAACCATGTTTATAGAAAGTATGAATTCAAATGTGATATGTTCATGAAATCTATCTTACCATGTGATGATTTTGTTAAGTTATATGTTTAAGCACCAACTTGTGTCATTGATGATGCTTAGGCTTGTGCAAAGCTTATGTTGGATTGGTTCATGTTTAATTTATAAGGTTTTGCATTGAAATGGTAAGTTATGTTCATGATTTATGAACTTACTATGCATTATATGCTTACATCGTTTTCTTTCCCATGTTTTATAGATTATCAGAAGCTCGTCGGAGACCTATCAACTATCCAAATATTATATCGTTAGATTTTGATGTTTTAGTCAAGGTTATAATGACATGTATAGGTGGACTTGTGTTTAATGATCTAGTTGTTATGTTTGGCATGTATATATGGTATTATGGTTGGTGTGCTTTTGGCATTTTGATGCCTTGATGGTTGGTGTTATTATGGCTAAGGTGATGCATATTGGAATGACCAATTTGGTATGCAATGGTATGTTTATAATGTGGCCAAGTTAGGTTATGCTTTGAGATGGTTATGAGCTCTATGTATTGGTATGAATATGGTCAATTATGCTTATGATTAAGTATATTTGATTGTTTTTGTTTAAGGTGCCTATATGGAACATTGGTTGGATGATTAAATGACCAATTGAATTGGTCTTGTTATGCATGATTTGGGCATATTTTTAAGGTCTTGGTTATATGTTCAAGTTGCTTGTAAGTTCATGTTTGAGTGGGTGAAATAAATGACTTGATTTTTGCCATTTTCTTATGCACACGGCCTAAGACACGGGCATGTGTCTCAGCCATGTGTGACACATGGCCATGAGACATGGTCGTGTGTCCCCTATAGGTTTTAAAGGTTACACTTTGAATGTTACACGGCCTAGCACATGGCCTGGCACATGGGCGTGTGAGGCCATTTCGAGTGTTACATGGCCTAGCACATGGGTGTGTGGCTTGGCTATGTGACCCAAGTCAAAGAGTTACACGAGCACGGACATCGGCTAGGACACTCCCGTGTGTCCCTATTTTAAAAGTCACACAGCTTGAGACATGGGCGTGTGTCTCAGCCATGTGACCCCTGCAATTTGAATTTTTCTAACTTTTTCCTTAATGTTTTAAATGTTCTCAATTATTTTTAAAGTGTTTCTAAGGCCTCAAGGGCTCGAATAAGGGACGATTTACATGTGTACGAATGGTTTATGCTATGATTAATGAAATGCTAGGAAATGAATGTTTTTAATTTATGTTTTTACGATAATGCTCCATAACCCTATTCTGGGGACGAATATAGATTAGGGGTGTTACATGATCCATTGAGTAACCCTACAAAACAGTCAATAGATCATACCTCCACTCGTTAATCCCCCATAGAAAGATTAGTTCCTCATGGTTTTCATAGACAATATAAAATCAATATAAAGAGAAAGCATGCTAATTAAATCAATAGTATATAGAGTATATGAAAAAGCTTGATTGTATTGAAATTAATCACGAATCCACAAATTTTGAATGTTTTCCATAATTCAAATCTCTTGAGCACAACGAAAAACAATTGAAATAAATTCTAAAACCTAAAAATGAAAGAAAAACTAAACTAATTTTACTGAAGAAAATCTAGGTTAAGTGAATGTTGTACTTAGCATGTCCTAAAGGAGCCTATTTATAGATTTTAGGTGGCCGTCGTCTTTAACCCTACGTTAGCTGACGTCCTTGAGCTTTAAGTTTGATTGTGCAGACCAAAACGCCCCTATTTCATATTTAATTCTTGTCCAAAGTCGATGTTGCGACATACCAGGACCTATTTCGTGACATAAAAGTTAGTATACTCCTCTTGGGATATCTTCAAGGGTGTGTTGCGACGCCCTTAGGCTATGTTGTGACATCAAAGGCAATCTTGAGCTTTCTCCATTCTGCGCCCTATGTTGTGATATCAAACATCCTGTGTTGTGACATAACGACCACTAGCGATTTAGTATGCTTGCTAAAGGTCTCTTGCACACTCACAAAGTGCATTAGTTGTCCCTTAGGCCTCATTCGACCCCTAAAGTCAATAAAAGATTCAATTTGCACATTTTATTGAATATAAATAAAACTAAGAAAACTTAACTAAAACATAAGAAAAGTGCTTGTATTCAAGCTTCTTAAATGTGAAAACTAGTTTAATCTGCTACACTGAATTATGCCAAATTAGTGTCCTATCGATTACGAATTCTAAAACAAAAAACCTATACGTTACAATTGAGCTTGCCAATAGCGGTTTCCCAATGGAAAAGCTCACCAAATGCGAAATAGGATCTGCAAGATGGTGAAACCTAGCAGAACATTCCGTAAGAGAATCTTTGCCAAATGAAACTAGTCAATTATCGCAAATTTGACTAGCTCATATGCAATTCATCTCCAAGCTCAGTTAGACAACAAACCAAAATGTGGACTAGAAAAAATTGGGGTGTGATAATGAGGGCTTCCTCGATGTCACAATGATGTGATGAGATTTGAAAATACTCAACCATATATTGGATGACAACACTGCGTTGAGGGTTTTCTCGACGTCACGACAATTCAATGAAACTTGGAAATATTCAATCATATCTTGGACGACCAATGATGGTTATTTTTCCTAATTAAACCCTAACTACTTAGAGGGTATTTTAGGCACCAAGCACCCTAATGTTTGGTTATATTAACAACAAATATAACCTCATTAAAAAATAGACAAGTTAGACGTAGCTCAACAATTTTATTTCATTTTTAGTTTATTTTGATGTTTCCATAGTCAAAATCTTTTCTATTCCAATGTGAAGATGATTGCGAGCGGAGATCGCTTCGAACCAACGTTTCATTATTCATTAGCTTTCGCTTATCTTTTATTATTTTATTTATATTTCGTTAACATATTCAATTAATGTTTGCATTAATATTGAGATATATTGTTGTGCTTTATTTTTATTTGGTATGTTTCAATTATGAGACTGATTACTTGATTAAGTAGTTTAACAAGCGGATGTGGGAATAGTTAGTAAAAGAATGAGTGTTTTTCATACGAATTAGTTGGTATAAATTATTGTATGCTTAAACCCTAGGGTTGACTACCCTAGGAAGTACTCTATGTTAAACGAGGTTAGAAGATAATTTTGCCGAGTAAATCGTAATTTATCCTGATCAAGAAAGTAATGTTGGAATATAAGCGAGTATTGGTTGATTAATAAAGTAGTAGAGGCCAAAAGGTAATACTGGTTAGTTAATAACTATTTTACTCCAAAACCTAAGTTCTAAGGCTAATTACAATCATTGAAGCAATTTAATCTTCTACTTGTTAATCGATCATCGACTAGGACCTCGCATCGTTGACATTAGGAACATAAAATTTCATTAGGTTAATTTAGGTTATTTGATTAGTTTAATAGATACTTTAATTTGGATTCACACTACTAATTCGTGACTCGATTAGATAATTAATTATTTTTGATAATTAATTTTATAATAAAATTCCCCAATCTACAATCCCTTGGGTATGATTGATCGATTGTTTAACGACACAACAATAATGTGCAAGCGTACACTGTCGATGCAAGTATAGTAGACAGATATGAGTCTATTAGATATCGATCCCACGATGATGGTTGTCTTTTGTCTATCAATGTTAGTGCAATAAATAGATAGAAACGAGATAAAATTGTGAGAGTAGTTGTCGAAGCAATAACTTGAAAACAATAAGATAAAATATGATAATGATAAATTGGGATCCCTAATGTAAATATTCAACAGAATGCTAAGTGTTCACAAGGTATAAAAGGATAGGTGATTGTCGATGTATTAAATTGCAATGACTATCTTACCAAGCTTAACTTCTATATTTAATCTAAGACTTAAACATGCACATTAACCACACCTTCCAATGATGGCCATGGAAAACTATTAATAACAAGTGGATTAAATTCATCTAATCCTCAAGCAACTTCCATTTTCATGCTTGTTAGCTTGACCTATCGCTGCACTTTCTAGTGTCAGTGACCGTAATAACACTTCCATTCTAAAAAATTCAAACCCAAATATTAAATAGTACAAAAAAGATTGAATAAAATAACATTTAACCCAAAAATCATGTATACTTCTGTACAAACATGAAATAGAAAGTAATCACCATCGTTTAGAAAAGAAATATAAAAGAAACAAAAGGAGAATACTATTCCTAGATAATCTCGACTTGAATCCCTTCATTCCCTCTTGTGTCGTACTTAGGGCTCCTTATCAAGAGCTGATCTGCGTCCCTTTCACGTCGATTCAACTGTTGGAGACTTAAGTTACCATAGCCGAAAAGCTTCAAAAGATAGGCTAAAGAAGATAATACCCCCTAAAAAGCCTCCTTTTTTTCCTTTTCACGTGAATATTTATATTTTTCTAAATAGCACAGGTGTCCTTTCATCAGAATCACACTGCCTCTGTACCTACATGTTGGTTATACTAGACTGGACAGCTCACACATTTTGGTTCTTATCCAGACAGCTGTCTGGTGTGGCGAAAATTCTGGGTGCAATTTGGAAATACTCATGTAGCGACATTGGTACCAAAACATGACAAAATTAAGGACAAATAGGCTAAGATCCACTGAGTTATAAAATGCAATTTACTGAACTGAAAATGGCTAAATATGTGCTAATGATAACTAAATGGGGACAAATTAACCAATAAGTAGGGAGAAAACTTATGTTCTTTTTAGTACTATCACACACCCCCAAACTTGAGTTTTTACTTGTCCTCGAATAAAATAAAAACTAGCAAGCGACACAAGAATTCACTAAGGCAAATTATCATTCTAGAAACTTGAATCACTTAAAATCCCAATGAATGAGTCATATTCAGATGACAAAATATTTCATCGACATTACATAAGTATAAATGAATAAGATTGATACTTCATCAAAACCAGCATCATGCTTTAAATCCTAAATTCTATCTACCAATATAGCATTTATTGTACAACACTAAGTATATATGAAGATCATAAATATATGTCTCTTTTTCTGTGAATAAGGGATATCATTGCATCACTATACCCTTATTCCTAAGAAGTAACGATGGAGTGCAACAAACCTACAGGGAGTACGTAATTGCACCCACACACACTCATTCAATGACAACCTTTGGCCAGATTCATTTTTCTAACGCTTGCATTGGAGTGTTCTAATACGAGTCACAAAGGCCCAATCCAAGTTCAAGAACGTGATTGGCTCAAATTACCACAAGGCCCAATAACGAGATCAAATGCCCAAAAAATGCATTCCAAACTAAATGGGACCATTCAAGAGTTTGTTAGCAAGGCCTTAGAAGAAAATCAAGATTCACTTTCTTTTTTTCAAGAAAATCAAGAAACCAAACCGAATCTTGGCCCAATTTTGCTGTTTGGAGCGATTTCAAGAATCAAGAAAATTAAGATTTCAAATCTTGGAAATCTTGGTCCAAGAAACCAAATCTTGCAGCCAAAACGCATTTGATCTCCGTTACGAGCATCAACGATCCAGTTTCAGTAGGAGATGGACCACAAGCCCAAATTCTTGAAGGTGAGGCCCAATAAGCAAATTCTCAGCCCAATCAAGAAATACATACATAGTTAGTTGAAAATCAGGCCAAAATATCAAAGGGCCCAATTTGTAAACATTTTATTTGTTAATTTAATTTTTTAGGCTCTAAAGATATTACATGTTAAATTCGGCCCAAAATAGCCCATTTAAGTGTTAGGACAAAATTCTTTTATTATTTTTATTATTTAGGGTTAATTTTTAAGTTTCTTAATGAGATTAGGATTAGTTTGAGGCCTATATAAGTGATGGCCGGCCACCCCTTGTACTCACTACTCAAATACATTAAAATTTCAGATTTGTTAAGTGCAGAATTTTCTTTGAGGTTTTCTCCAAGAATTCTCTCTTGAGCTTTCTTTAGAAGTTGTTTTAACAATCTTTTGATTTTGGGAGCCATCTTCAACCTTCTTCTTGCCATCGATATTCTTTGGAGGGGAGATTAGAGCCGTTTGAAGGGATTTCTGAAGTCTTTCGGGATTTCAAGGATCCTTAGGACTTTAATTTAATTATTGCTGTTCAAGTTCTTTTATTTATTTCTGATTGTGCCGAATCTTAATCTAATCTCTTTACTATTCTTTGTCGTGTTTCAGATTTGTTAAAACTCCAAGAACTCTTCGTTTAATCAATCTCTTGTTGGCAGCACATAATCGGTTCAAAATTCCCCAAGTTCTAGGGTTTTTGCCGATTGCTACTTCTTCTTTTTGGGTGAAATTCAGTTGCTGGAATTTGGGCATTCTTGGCCGAATCAATTTGTTGGTAGATTTGCATCCTTTCTATACTTCCAAAATCGTTTGATTCATTTATTTTACTTCGTTTCTTCTTGTCGTCCCAGTCCCTAATATTTTATTCCTGATTGTTTTCTTTTTTATTTGAAATCTGATTTGTTTGTTTCTTCTTAATTGATAGGGCCGATTGTTGGGAATTCATTGCTTAATCACAATTTGACTCTTAGCTCTCAAGAATCACAATCTCTAAGGGTGTCTTGGTTTCTTGCTGTTTATTAATAGTTTATTTCAGATCTAATTGCATCTAATCTCAATTCTTCTGTTTCGTTCAGATCTGATCGTTTAGAGCCTTTCGTAGGAGTTTCCCGTGACTTGACAACTAGATCTTGGTCCACACGCAACCCCCTATCATTTGGTATCAGATTTTGGGCGTTTTAGGTGTTCTTGGTTGATTTCTAAACTGATCTCTATTTTTTAAACTACAAGCAGCAGTTTTACCCAAAAAATTTTTTGAAAAAAATTCATTTGAGTGGGTAAACGTTGTCCGATTTATCTTAAATTTATGTACATATTTTTGGAACTATTATTGAATATAAAAAAATTTATCCTGCAAAAAAATCAGTCGAAATAGTCAAAAGAAATAAAAAAGACGAAATCCAATAAAAATTTTAATAAAATATTCAGAGGGTTGAGTTTGCTGCCCAAACTTTTCAGATCAAAAATTAAATATTTAAGGACATTAAAAATTTAATTTTGTGATTTTTGGAGATCGGGAACACCTCGAACGAAGTTGTCAAGTTACTCCGCAATTTTTTAGGTTTTCTGGTTTCAACAATTTTTATTGATTCTTAGCTGTAGGTTTTCATTTGTTTGCTTTTATTCTCCCTTTACATTATCTAACACCTTATTGTTTCTTGTGTTAGTATGATTTTTAAAGTGTGCACAATTCTTCCTTGGTGCGACACAAATCAATTGGTGTCTCGTCAGTTTTTGGCATCCTAGTGCAAATTAGGATTCCTTGGTAGTTCGGCTCATACACTCTCTAATTGGTTGATATAAACTCCACTAAAGAACTCACAAGACTAAATTCTACCTCATTGAGAATTTAATTTTCTTTTTGAGTGATTAACGGTGAGGTTTGCTAACTTTTATTTTTGAGTGTTGAGTGTTTATTTTTTGCAGGTTTTTGGAAAATGTCTAAAGGTGATAATAATAATGAAACATTTAAAAAATTCCAACAACAGTTGGACGAACAGGCTGCTGCACTTCGAGCTTTGACTGCTACCATCAATGAGGTGCGATTGAATCAAGAGTCTCAATATCGAGATCCAATTAAAGAAGATATGGATAACCAGCCTCCTGCTAATAGGCGCTGTCCTCGACGTGTCACTAGAACTAATTTTAATTTTCATGATAGTGGGCAACCTTCTTTGGCAAAACCGAAGTTCACAATTCCCCAATTTCGTGGTAAGAATGATCCAAAAGCTTATTGTGAATGGGAATCTAAGATTGAACTTATGTTTCGGTACTATAAATGTCCGGATGATGAAAAGGTAGCATTAGCAACGCTGGAATTTTCAGATTATGCATTAAGTTGGTGGACTCAACTTGGCGTAAATCGTCATCGGAATTATGAAGGTGAGATCTCGACATGGGATGAGTTGAAACAGATTATGCGTAAAAGGTTTATTCCACCTCACTACTATAGAGAAATTAAAACAAAGCTGAGAAGACTTGTTTAAGGTAGTAGGACGGTGGATGAATATTTTAAGGAGATGGAGATGCTCGTTCAGAGAGCTAATGTGGAGGAGGATGAAGAAACAACTATGGTTCGATTTATTGATGGTTTGAATAGGCCGATAGCCAATACATTGAGGCTACAAACTTACATTGATTTGGACGATGCAGTTCACAAAGCCATTGAGATCAAGCAACAATTAAAGGAACAAAGGTTTGGGGCCTTCTCTACTTCACAATATTACCGAGGTAACAATTCCAATTCTGATTTTAAGAGTTCAAAATCAGCTTTTGCTACTAATAAGTCTTCTTTGAGTAACATGCAATCAGATTGGAAAAAAGGGGCTCCTGTTAAAACGCAAACACCTTCTAAGCAGCCCAATTTAGGTGATTTAAATATGAAGAGGACTTGTGAGATTGAATGTTTTAAGTGCAAAGGGCGTGGTCATTATAGTAGGGAATGCCCTAACACGAGATTACTTCTTCTGAAAGATAATGGTGAGTACACTTCCGACTCTGATAAAATAGATCCAGATATGCCAGAACTTGTGGATGACAGTGATAATGGTGAAGAGTTGGTCGAACCACCAAAAGAAGGGGACTTTGCTAATTTTCAATGCCTTGTAGTTCGCTGAACCCTTAACATTCAGATGAAAGATGATGATAACCAAAGGACCAATATTTTCCATTCTCGGTGTTTTATTAAAGGTAACTTATGTTCACTCATTATTGATGGTGGGAGTTGCTCGAATGTAGTGAGTAGCTATTTGGTGGATTCTTTAAAGTTGCCTTGTACCAAACATTTCATGCATTTGCATTACGTTGCATTACATGCATTAAAATCCATTGAAAGGGTCTAAACGAGTAAATTTATTTCAGCTAACCTGGAAACCAACCTACCAAACCAACACCCTTGCACTACCAGAACAGGAACTAAAGAAATGGATCAAAGATTAGAGAAACTGGAGCAAATGCAGAAAGAAATGCAAGAACAGCTACAGGTGCAAATGAAATAACATATGGAAAAGATCCAAAAAGACATGGTACAAAAGATGAAGGAGTCTCAAGATGACTTAATGAATAAATTGACGCAATTAATAACCAAGGGAGTGGATAAAGGGAAAGGTCCTGTGATTTTTGATGAAGAAGAAAACAATGATGAACCACTTTTTCCTCCAGGTTTTACGCCTCCGCATGCGCAAGTTCATACTGAACCACATCCACGAAGACCTTCTGTTTCGATTAGGCCTCAGCATTTTCAAGGTGATGCTTCAATGCCGAAGAACCTTCAGGTCAGATCTGGTTCTAGTCCTAGCGATAATCTGGTTAATTTTGTTGTCCCAGATTTCGATGAAGTAGCTGAGAAAGACAAGGTGAAGGAAGAATTACCAAAGCAGTTTGAGGAGAAATGGAAATGGATTGAAGAGAAGTTTAGGGCGATAGAAAGTATCGACAGCTATCATGGAATAGATGCGAAAGATATGAGCTTAGTTCCGGATTTGGTGCTTCCTTACAAATTTAAGATGCCGGAATTCGAGAAATATAATGGGACCAGTTGCCCAGAAGCCCATATCACTATGTTCTGCAGGAGAATGACGGGGTATATTAATAATGATCAATTATTAATACACTGCTTTCAAGATAGCCTCACAGGGGCAGCGTCTAAGTGGTACAATCAATTGACGCGTACCCAGATTAGTTCTTGGAGGGATTTAGCACAAGCCTTTATGAAACAATACAGTCATGTAGCTGATATGGTCCCTGACAGAATTACCCTGCAAAATATGGAGAAAAAGCCTAATGAAAGTTTTAGGCAATACGCACAAAGGTGGAGGGAGATTGCCATACAAGTTCAGCCACCACTCCTGGAAAAAGAGACAACAATGCTCTTCATCAATACGCTGAAGGCCCATTCATTACGCATATGTTAGGAAGCGCAACAAAAAGCTTTTCTGACATAGTTATGAATGGTGAAATGATTGAGAATGCTATAAGAGCCGAAAAATTGAGGCGGAAGAGAGTGATAAGAGGTCAACCCCAAGGAAAAGAGAAAATGAGGTGAACAACACAGGTTACTCAAGGTCAGTAAGTCATCCAGGTAAAGGGGTCGCTAGTCAACAAGGTTCATCAAGACAAGAATCGTATGTAAAGTAAGGCACTGAGAACCTCCAGTTCACGCCAATTCCGATGTCGTATAAGGAGCTGTATCAAAGCTTATTCAACACGCGTATTGTCGCCCCTCTTTACACGAAACCTCCACAGCCTCCGTACCCCAAATGGCACGATGCGAATGCACAATGCGAGTATCATGCAGGAAATACGGGGCATTCCATAGAAAACTCCATTGCCTTTAAAAAATTGATTGAAAGGCTTATCAGTATGGGCGTCGTTAAATTTGATGATTCCTCCACTGCGAAAAATCCATTACCCAATCATAATTGACGAATGGAGTGAATGCAATGCACAAGCAACTAGAGAAGAGATCTTATTAGATGTTCGTCCTTATAAACTTGGGAGTGTTCTAAAGAAACCTCTGTAGTATTTAGAGCTTACTCAGAGTAATATTCAAAACACTTGTTGCTTTCAGCCTAGAGGCAACAAGAACTCTTTTGTGAAATAGGCTCATGTCTAAATGTCATTATTTTAATGGAATGCATTTTTGCGATCTTTTGAACCAATATTCTTTCATTTCTTATGAATGATTATTTTTATTATTTTATTCTTTCATCCAAACCATTCTTTCATTCATTCATAATCATATTGTGCAGATAATTATTCTTAAATTCATACATTCTTCGTATACTCTCTTGTACCTACAAGAGGTCCCTGGATATCAATGACATGAATGACATTGATACAGACTTAGAATCTCCTTTTGAGCAAGACATGTGTTTAGAGGGATCTCACGACTTTGAAGATGACATAGATCATAGCTTATCTCCAAACTTGTTGAGGATGGTAGAACAAGAGGATAAACTGATCCTACCTCTTAAGGAATCATTAGAAATTGTGAGCTTGGTGAAGACTAGAATTGACCTGACCACGGAGACGAAGCAAAACCTTGTTGAGTTACCTCTAGAGTTCAAAGATGTCTTTGTATGATCATACCAGGGTATGCCTCGATTCTTATAATAAAACCTGCACAACAGCACGATATCAGAAATTTACAATACGAACGATGCAATTCTTTGCCAGAGCAATGCCTCTCTCGTTGAGTCGGTATAGTTTTGCCCATTTGAAGTTGAGTTTCCATCCCTTCAAGATTTTGTTGGATTTTGTTCGGATTAAAGAGGAAGATCCAAAGTTTTCTGTCATAGTTGCGTCCCAAAAGAGCTCTATGAAAGAAATCTGGTACCAAAGAAGGTTTTTCACATACAAGATGAAAGTGGAAGATCTTATAGAATAACATTGATTCTGGTCAAAAAACATGACCAGGACTTGCCTGATCTCATGAGTTCAGACTCAAAAAAAAATCAAAAAATCAAAGTCAAAAATAGGAGAAAAAGAAAGAAGAAACAGAAAAAAAAAGGAAAAGGAAAAATGAGAGGTCAAGGCGAAAACCCGCAAAGGGCGCTTTGACCAAAGGTTGATCTGAGTTGAAAACCCGAAAAAGGGTGACTCAAATTTTGAGTAAAATGGGGCATGGACATCACCATTATCGAAGACTTCTAATGGGCATTGCTTCATTTTTTTTTTGAGAGGCTACTTCATGAATCAAGGTCATCCTATACCGATACAGAATTTCAGAGAGGATGGTATTTGAAAATGCATTGAACTTAAATGATAGCACGATAACTGAGGTCTGAAATCAATTTAGAAGCAGACACCACATTTTGTCACCAAATTACCTAGAGGTGAACAAGGACTAGCATGAGAAATTACCATATGCCCTCATTGTTTGTCGAACATCTGTATTGGGGCAACACCTCTCTTTTTGGTTTACAGGATTGAGGTAGTTTTACCTATTAAAATCCCCTCATTGCTTGTTGGAGGGATCCAATCGCGATATGATCAGTTGGCCCTAGGAAAAGGGTTAAAAGCTATTCATCAGGATCGGGTGTACCATAAATAAATAATATGAGCCCATAATAAACAGGCTCGTCTTAGAGAATTCCACGAGAGGGCTAAATGTTGAAAAAAATTCTTCCTTAACGAAAGAATTCTAAAGGGAAATGAATGCCAAACCAGGAATGTCCCTATGTTGTAAAGAAGACCATTTTCAGAGGAGCACTGATCCTGAGTGAGATTGCCAATCCTATAAACTCGGATCCAGTTAAGAAACACTTCGTTTAAAGAAGAAGGAAGGACCAAGGTGAAAACTTGCAAAGTGCACTTTGTGTAAAAAAAAAAGATGAAAAATGAAAAAATGAAAAAGTAAAAATGGAGAGGCTAAGGGGAAAACCCGCAAAGGGCACCTTAGGCCAAAGGGGATTTGAGTTGAAAACCCGAAGGGCAGCTCAAATATTGATCATAATGGGGCATGAAGTGATCAGATTGGAGCATGTGGTGATCTTGCTATACCTAAAAGGGTAAGGCGACATCTTGGGGCATCGACAGAGTCCTGTAGATCTCCTAAACACATGGTCTTCAGAAAGTTTGTACAGAGAAGTTCAAGCTGCGATATCTGGGGCACCTAGTCTTTATACTATTGAATTTGTTCTTGAAATACTTCATTCTTTTTCAAGATACGTGTTCTCAATTAATCCTTGATAATTTATTCATTTCGAGCTTGCTCTCAAATCAATTATATTTTATCCATCGTTATATTCTTCTTGCAAGCATGTTGTATTGGAATGATGATACTTTCACAATAGAAGTTTTGCATATTACTTCAGAAGTTTCTAAATAATATAGGAACCCGAAACAGGACTATTATTTAGAAAACACCAAGTTTAAAGGGTGAAATATCTAAGAAGGAAGGGTCTAAGTTAAAGACCATCCTTTCAGATTTTGTTGTCCAAACATTGATTGAGCAAAATGACAAGATGCCGTGTTGGTGACAAAGCTTCAATGAACAAACAAGTAATGATCACCAAGTAAAAAAAAAGTTTTCTCGGAGAAGAAAATTTTGCAATTGTGCATGAGCATTTGGTATGACATCTTGGGAATGGGGTAAAGGACCAAAGAGCTTTACATTCTGTATCCTTGAATTGCGATAGGAGAAGATTGAGAAAAGCCATATCTTTCTACCCTTGGTTTACAGTGGGAGATTGATGGTGCAAATTTTATGTCCCAGTGGATTGAACTTTGACGTTCACAGTGGGGGCAATCAGATTAAGTGTTTTTTGGATATGCTAGCCGAGCAAGAAGGCGGTGTAGCACGTCAGTGATAAAGCTTTAATAAGCTTTTGTGTGATGATAACCTAAGCATTAAGGAATCCTTTTCATGAAATTTTGTATTCGTTCAAATGTCATTCGTACGCATCTAGTTAGGAGCATTTGATTCATTCTGATCATGTCATCCTAATCACTAAGCATAATTAGGTTCATAAAATAGAACATATAGGTCATGTTCCCCAGAGAACAATTCAATGAAGTTGCAGATCTTGCCTTCCTGCATTGACAGCGAAGTAGGTTGAAGATACAAACCTTGCCTCTCTCGATTGTACCGGAGCTGGTTCAAGACAATAGATCTTGCCTTCCTGCATTGACAGCGAAGCAGATCGAAGACACAAACCTTGCCTCTCTCGGTTGTGGTGGAGCTGGTTGAAGACAACAGATCTTGCCTTCCTGCATTGACAGCGAAGCAGATCGAAGACACAAACCTTGCCTCTCTCGGTTGTGATGGAGCTGGTTGAAGACAACAGATCTTGCCTTCCTGCATTGACAGCGAAGCAGATCGAAGACACAAACCTTGCCTCTCTTGGTTGTGATGGAGCTGGTTGAAGACAATAGATCTTGCCTTCCTTCATTGACAGCGAAGCAGATCGAAGACACAAGCCTTGCCTCTCTTGGTTTTAGTGGAGCAGATCAAAGATGGTGAATCTTATCTTCCCAATACAGTGGAGAAGCAAATTTAAGCCATTGGTCCTATCACCCTAAGTAATAGTGGAGTAGGTTGAAGATTGCAGATTCTGTCACTCTAAGCAGTAGTGGGGCAGATCGAAGATGGTGAATATTATCTTCCCAATACAGTGGAGAAGCATATTTAAGCCATTAGTCCTATCACCCTAAGCAGTAGTGGAGTAGGTCAAAGACTGTAGATTTTGTCCCCCTAAGCAATAGTGGAGCAGATCAACAATAACGAATCTTACCGCGAATCTCATCCCCCTGAAGTCCCAGCAGAGTGGATTGAAGCCACAAGTTATATTTCTTTTTGAAGTTGCAGTGGAGTGGATCAACGCAACAAGACACAGTGGACTGGAGTGAAGCTACTTGAAGAAGAAAGGCACCAAGAAATCAAGACTAGGCGAGACCGGGCAAATTGGTCTTTCTTCATCTTTGCTCTATTCTCGTTACACGATAACGAGCAAAGAGGGGCAGCTGTACAAGCCCATTTGCCCGGGCCCAATTAACCCAAACAAAAACAATTAAACCATTACAACCCATAATCCAAACAAAAATACACCGGCCTAACTACCCAAGGCCTAATTTCCCAAAAAAAAGATCTGCCTAGGGTTTCAGAAACTGAAACCCTAGGCGCCGCATCTACCCACTTGCGTCTGCCGCCGCCTGCAACCATGCCCACTTGCCACCGTCACGGTCACATCAGTCCTCACCCCACTTGCACCTGCGAAATGAAAACCAAACACGCAAAGCAGAGACAAAAACAGCGCAAGCAGTAGAGATAGGAGAAAATTTTTGTAACATTGGCTATAAAAAGCCAAATCTAATGCTTGTAACTCTCTCTCTTTTCACGTTTTAAAAAGAAATAAAAAAAAGAAAGCAGATTCAAAACCCTTTTTTGGTATATCTATTTTCCTTTTCTGTTTTTATTTCTTTTCTCTTTATTTTTTTCGAAACTATTTGTATTTGATTTTGGTTTCTTTTATTTTTTAAAAAAAACTGTATATATAACATAAAACATATAAAAAAAAGGGCAAAAAATACCTTCTTTTGAATTTTCCGGCCACCGCACGGCGGGGGCTCTCCTCGCCGGGTCTCTGGCCGGCGTCTGGAAAATGAGGAGAGGGTTTGAGAGAATTTTAGGTTTTTCTTCTAAGGAAAAGGGAGAAAATGAAAATTTAAGGAAAAAAATTATTTATATAAGATTTTAAAACGGCGCCGTTTTGGAAGAGTTCAGAAAGCCTCAAAACGACGTCGTTTTGACATGGATTGGACTGACCCGACCCGAACCGCCAAGGATCCACGTGTTTCTGGACAAAAGGGGTTATTTGCGCTCCTGGTCCTTCCGCTTTTGAGGCTGTTTACGATTGGGTTCTATTTTGTTTTTATTTTTCAATTTTGCCACAAAATTTCATTTTTCTCTCGATTTGGTCCTCAATGAAGCTGTGTGTTTTAGAGGAGAAGGGAAATTTTCCCTTCCAGCCCCCCTATGTTATTCGCACATTCAAATCAATCCTTTTTTTTATTTATTTCGATTTCGTCCCGAATTGTTTGCTTTTATTTCGATTTAACCCCTTTTTTAGCATTTTTATTATTTTCTTCATTATTTTAATATATTATCATCTTTTATTATTATTGTTGTTATTATTAGTTATTATTATTATTTCTTCATCTATATATATTTTTAAATCTTGTTATATATACATAGCGTATGTTTTATAATATATATATACATACGTAAATCATTTTTATTTTTACAAATATATGTACATACATACTAATATATTTTATATAGTTTATATATATATACACATGCGCATGCTTACATGTACTTTCATATTCAATAATTTTACAATACATATATATTTTTCATATTTTCATAATTTTATGTATATACATATATATATAGTTCCCTTATATGTACATACACATGTCCATATTTATAATTTTTATCTATTTTTCTTTATTGTTTTTTATGTTCATTTATGTATTTATTTATGTGTTCTTTTTTATTTACTTTAGTTTATTTATTTATTTATTTATTTATTTGCTATGATTGATTTATTTTATTATTCGTTTTTTACTCATTATTTTTATGCACAGTATTATATTTATTATTCCATTATGCATATTAACACCATACTTCAAAAAAGGAAAATTTTTCTAAATGAGGCAATATTTAGCCTTTGGAAATTCGAGAAAACATGCCCTAAGGTGCTGGGTGTCGTTTTTTCTCGTTCAACCAAATGACTTAATAACCTTTTAAAAATTTTTTAAAATAAGGCAATGTTTTGCGTTTGGAAATTTGAGAAAAGATGCCCTAAGGTGCTGGGTGTCGTTTTTTCTCATTCAATCAAATGGCTTAAATCCTTTTAAAAATTTTAAAATAAGGCAATGTTTTGCATTTGGGAAATTCGAGAAAACATGCCCTAAGGTGCTGGGTGTCGATTTTTCTCGTTCAACCAAATTGCCAAATATCCTCTTGAATTTTAATCCATGCCATTCGAGTTTTTTAAGGATCCTATTTTAAATTTCTTTAAAGTTTTCAGTTTTTCGACACTAAGACATTAAGTAATCAACTAGGTACCAATTTTGGGCGTATCAAGGGTGCTAATCCTTCCTCGTGCGTAATCGACTCTCGAACCCGTTTTTCTGAATTTCGTGGACCAAACTTATTGTTTTAATAAAATTAAATCGTTTATTAAAAACAATCACTTTTTGAGGTGATCCGATCACACCTCATCAAAAAGGATCGGTGGCGACTCCCATTTTCGTTTTCATTTTCCAAAACCCAAGTCGACCCCGTTTTCCATCCAAAAAATGGTGTCAACATTCACTTTAGGGAATGAAGCAAAACTAGTGGGAAGAATTTCATAGTTTTTCATTAGAAACTTATTATTTTGCTTTGCCACTAGAAGGTATGAAATTGTTCGAAAATACTGTTAAAGTCATTTTCACAATATTGCTACTGCAAAAGCACATTAGATATTTCAATCATATAGTGTAATGTATTCCTTCGGGGAATATATAATACAAATACATGAGTATCTCATGTTATTTATATATATGGTTTTAATGTAAAACACATGAATGTTTTATTCAACATACATCTTCTTGATCTGAAAAAAAGTATTATATTTTACAAAATTTTGCATCACAAAGTGCTAAAATATAAGCTCTTAAAGAGCTTTTTACAGTTTGATGTAATATTAGCTTTTCAGGAGCATATAATCATTTTATTGTGTAACCTTAATGAATGCTTAATTTATTTTAAATAAAATTATATTTATTCATATAAAAATAAAATGAATAGGTATAAATAAAACATATATTAAACGTAACAAATAATAAATTCATGTCACTAATAAATCATTGTGGTTAGATAATATATATTTTTTATATATCATACCACAACAAAATACAAAATATTATAATGTCAAATTAAAACAACTTTACAGCTATAAAGGTTTAAACATAAATATTTTCTAACCTCCACCTCGTATACATAATTTCATTTTAAATTTTACAATGATATGAAATTATCACAGACAGGGTGAATATCCCAAAGTTCATGACAAGTATTTTTACTCGCATTCTAGAATAATCATATATCTTAATCAAAATCAAAATTAAACCAATCAATTCTATTAAAAAATATTTATCTCCACATAAAACTCCCAATCACTAAATGCGTGAAGGGTTTTATAAATTCATAGAGATATGGATAGTGAATTATATAAATTGAACTTTTTAATAGAAATCAAATCAAATTTCAAAAGAAGTTGATTAGATTGACTTACGTTACCATAGATGAGAAGTGGTGATTATAAACATCCTTTGTAATGAAGAGAAAGAGATCATCCCCAAGCAAATATCAAAAAGCAAACTTTAAGAGTGGATCTTATTTCTCGATTTCATATAGATAACGGTATCAAATCTTTCACCATCCTTAAGAACAAAAAGTAAAATAAGTTAATCAAAACAATGATAACTTATAATGAAAGAAGAATGAAAAATAATAATCAGATATGAAATATTAAATAATAGAAACTTCCTGTAAAAACTTTACATCTTGCCGTCAAAGATATTGAAAATCATGAAGGAAAAATTTGATCGTCGATAAAAGGAACTATCACTTTGAGCAAGATCGTGCTGATAACGTGTTATAAAATAAAGAGAGATGGGGAGAATAAAGAACAAAGAAAATATGAAAAAATAGAGGATGTACTTTATTGATCAAAATGGATGATTACAATGCTTTATTAGAGTCTTTATTTATAGGCATAAGAAGTATAAAAGAAGTAGAGGTCTAATTCTAATAACTATTAGAATTTAAAGTACATTGAAACTGTATCTTGGTCATGATAGATATCCACTTAATAATATATTCATAACAAAAATAATATTTTTTTGTATTATTTTCCACATGACAATTTTTAATTGGTTATGTTTTTCTAAATATAGGTAGCAATTTAATTAACGGTTAAACTAATAGAGGTATTCATTTAAGGATAAAATAGTTTAACTATAATTTGTGATAAAAATAGGTAAAAAAAGATAATTTATGTATTAATTTATAAGTTAAGTTTTTTTAATAGATTTAATAGTTTCAATAGAAGTAGTAATTTGAAAAAAAAATGTATCACTTATAAAAAAATATTTAAAAGGATAAAAATGGTGTAATTTAAATATTAATTTATAGGTTAAGGATTTTCAAAAATTTTGGACCCATGATGATGTAAATCGTAAATTGTTTTAGAAGAAAATGCAAAATATCACGCGATATACGAAACGAGAAAAACTCAAAGCAGTCAGTAAAATAATAATAATCCCCACCTGGAAAACCTTCCTTTTTTTTCTCCTAAACAAACAATTCTTTTATTTTCCTTTCCATTCGTTTCTTCTCATTCCCCTCTCTTTCTCATGAGACTCTGAAAGCTTCCAAAACCCAAAACCCTTTTCAAATTCAAACCCAAAATGGGAAAGTACATTAGGAAGGCCAAAACGACAATGGAAGTTGCCGTAATGGACGTCTCGCAGTCTTCCTTTGGAGTTCGAACCAGGGCCAAAACCCTTGCGCTTCAACGCCTACAGAAATCCTCCACTTCTCCGGAAACGGCCGGTGCATCTCCGACTCCGGATTTCAGTGACGACTCGTATCTCCAACTCCGAAGTCGGCGGCTAGAAAAGCCGCCGGTTGTATTGCGTCACCATGATTCGAAGAGGCTAAAGCAGCAGGGTATTAAGGACGGCTGTGGGGAAAACCCTAGCCCTAATTCGAATTTTCGGGTTCGACTGGGTAAGGATGATGGCGTTGAAAGAGAAGAATTTGTGCAAGAGACTATTGGGAATGATAATATTATTAACATTGTTAATAACAATGAGAGCGAGGATTTTGGTGGTATTGAAGCTTCCTTAGGAGAAAATCTTTCGGACATTGAAGCGAGAGAAAGGTTGGTTCTTTCTTTTCTTCCTTAAAATCTCTCTCTCTCTCTCTCTCTCTCTCTAAGGAAAATGATGCAGAAATTTTATATGAAAAACACTTTTTTTGTGTGTGTAAAAATACGAACTTTTACGTCAATTGAGTTCTTCTATTTTTTAGGAATAATTATAAAATATTTGGACATATATTTCTTGTAATTATTTTATTATATCACGCACTTCAACCCTTTGAATCACCAACCAAAACAGGGGAGGAAAAACCGTAATTACTGTTGGGATTCTGCTACATGACATGCTAGTTTGTTAATGGGATTTGCTTTAATCTCTTCATCTTCTATATGATTATATATATCCTTTTTGGTTGAAAGAATGGATTAAATCTCACTTTTAATAAAATTCTACACGAGGTTTTTGTGAGTAATTCCAGGCGCTTTTTGTTGAATTTTGATAAATAAGAAAAAATCATTTTACCTTTGGATTGAAAATTTAGTATTTGCTAATTTAGTATTTGCTGTGCCTTCTCTTCGACCTTTTCCAGGTGGATGCTTTTTATTTATTTATTTATTTATTTATGTTGGTTGGCTTTTTATCTGTTTCTTCAGTCATCTCATGGAGAGAAATTAATCAGTCAAGCTTATGTCCTTAATGGTCACATGCAGAAGTTAACTATTATTGATTGTTTGAAGTTTTGGTTAATTCTGAATTTTAATATTTTATTCTTGGTGGAAAAAAGAACCACATTATGACAGGAACCATGCTGAAACAAAACAATGATAATACCAGCCTTCCATTGCCATTAATAACTTCTTCTGTTTTCATGTCTGGCACAACCTCCATTTCTCCCTTTAATTTTGGCGTTTTTTTTATGCTTTTGAAACTTGGGTTTTGTCCCATTATATGTTCATATAAATAAAAAATATATACATATATATATCCTACTCTCTAGGTTTTGTTGTTTAGGGTACTTTTTAGGCATGTTTATCGATGCATTATTCTGATTGAAAGAAACAAAAATCTTTGGTATTTTCCACATGGTGACTTTTTTTCGGGATAAAATATTTACAACGCTATATTTTTTTGTGCCCCCCCCCCTTTTCCCCTTATTTTCTTCTTGGTGATTAATGTATTGCTTGTGCGTATCCCTTTGGAAAACATGGTTCTAATTTGGTTTATATTATTTCCCTGCTTTGAGCATAGGATATTCTGACAAGAATTATTAAGGTAATGTATCAAATTAGCAGAAAATCTGTCACCGTTGTTTTTTTACATATAAACACAGTTTATCTCTCTTTGCTTGATAGTTGATATCCTCTGAATTTTCATTTTACCTATTTTACTATTTTCTTGGTTAAGCCAAATTACTGTGATAAATTTTATCTTCACTCCAAAAAAGGGCTCTGTCAGCTTCATTTGTCCTTAGTAGAAATAATTGTAAAACGTCTTTTTATGATTTTATTTGTCTATGGAACTCCATGTATTTGTTGAGTCCTTTTTGCTGAAATATTTGAGATTGAAGCAGTTGTACACCGAGGAACCGATTTGCTTTAGTATTTTTGGTTGTTATACCTCAAATGATTGGTACTGCCTGGTTCTATGTTCTATGTTCTATGTTACTTAGACTCGACTGTTAGCGTCAGATATAGGTATGTGTCCGGAACAAGTATACTAGATTTTTCTAAGTTTTCCATGTATATAAGGTACTTCGGGCTATATTCCATACCAATGTGTCGGACACAGGTATTTCAAGGAAACTGAAGAACCCAAGCCACATAGGTCTGGATTTCCACTCAATGTTGTTTGGGGTTAGATGTAAAGCAAAAAATAAAAAGAGCAGTTAATTTCGTTCTTTTTTCTTTTTTCTGCATCCTTTGATTGAGTGTTTGCTTTTATATTTAGTTACTTTTCAATGTATGATTTAGTTGCTTTTAGATTTAGCGTCAGTTAATTTTTCTTGAATTAATTTTACCTGACATTTTTAAAATGAGTATGAGTAACAAAGGTTTCATTAACTAATAGCCATTATTTCTGTGCAGGGGCCATAGAGAATCAACTCCTTGCAACTTGATAAGGGACCCAGAGGGTATAAGAACCCCTGGTTCTACTACTAGGCCTACCAGCTCAGCAGAGACTAATCAGAGAGTACATAATTCAGTGCGAGGACATATCCCGACAGCACATGAAATGGATGAATTCTTTTCCATTGCAGAAGAAGAGCAGCAAAGACAATTCATTGAGAAGTATACACTATTCATTTTTGCATATCTCTTTGCTATTACTGTGGTTAAGATCTGATAAAAGATGTGGATGTATTTGCAGGTACAACTTTGACCCCGTGAAGGATAAGCCACTCCCTGGACCATATGAATGGGAGAAACTGAACCCATAGACAACATTCTTGATACATTGGGACTTTTTTTCCTGCCAATTCTTACTTGATCTCAAAGTTTAGGTACTCTCAACTAGCAGGAATTAGTCTTTAGCTGTAAAGGTGATGGTGTTAATTTCCATTTTCCATTATCATTAATTCACTTTGTAAAGAAAGAATTAAGACTTAAAATGAAAAAAAAAATTGTAGACTAATGGACTGTAACATAACAGAGGTAATGAGTTACTAAAAAATTACAAATCAAGTCCTTTGTCTAACAGATCATCTGGGAAGAAGGGAAGGGAATGAAGGCTTAGATTTAGAGAATTTAGGAAGTGTAGGTTCAGTCAATTGGGTCAGTTGATGTGGTATAGAATTTGTCTTTCTTTTTTTCTTTTGTACTGTATTTTCCTTGTTTGTCCATACTTGTAGTGATGGAACTTTGAAAAGCTTTTTGGAATAAACATGATCCCTTACCTTTTCCTTTTCTTTTCCCGTGTCTTTTCCTATGATCTACACAATTAAGTCTTGACCTTTGTTCTTTTAAATACCAAGGAGGTTATGGATGCTGGAAATCAATTATGTTTTGGTATTTTTTTTTTTGGCCTTTTCTTTCTCCATGTGAGAATGAATTTTGACGATAATTTCATTAACTTACAAAGTTTGTTGATGTTGATGAAGATGATAAGGATAATAACACAGCCCATCACTATGGTTATGAATTCATATTTGTTTCATTGAGTCATGACTGGGGCTCCAACTTTTCATGATCCACGCAGATATAAATATCTTTAAAGTATATAAAAAAATGTAAAATATTCTTAAGATGGCACAATCACCGATTAGTTTATCATTTAAGTTATTGAACTATTTAATTGTTATCCTTAAGTTACTGGCCCGTTAACTTGGTAACATACATTTGATGTGACCGTTTAGTCACTATTTGTCATAGGGTATATTACACTCATCACTCAATTTTACAAAAGCAACAAATTAGTCAATGAACTATCCAAAAGTTATGCAATGAAATTTTGGAACCTTTTTTACAATTGTATTCTAGTAATTTTGCCACCGTTTAGCCTCCTCTTCCAATGAAGGAAAACATTAAACCAAAATTTATTTCTCTTTATTTTATAGTTTAATTCACCTTGGAGTGGCCTAAAACTTTTCACTTATTTAAACCTAAAGCCCTAATAAAGAAGCTCTTCGATTTCCATCATTGTTGTCGGATGGTCACTATATGTTCTTCTCAATGAGACTTTCTCATTTATCTTTGGATTAAACCTATGTTGCCTAGAACACTCCAACAAACTCCAGGCCAAATTTGGTACCCCACATCCAACCCGGTCGTCGGATTCAAATGCTAAATGTGATATTATGTTGTCGGATCAACTCAGGCTATTTCAACTTATGTCACACAACATTTAATGAATATACATAACATAACTCATACATTCACGATTATACACACAAATATACGTAATAGATGTACATTGGCCTTACTTAATATGTTTACAGGGTTAAACTTGGAGTGAAGACTCGAATCCAAAGTTAATTATCAAAATTCAATTGGATGTCTCGAGACATGATCATTTTTATTTTTTTTATTTTTGTTTCGATGTTGGAATGTCTTAAGACATTGGAATACATATCTTGAGACTGAAACTGATGTGATCCGGCTTGGTTGATGGAGTCGAGTTCACTTAAGTTGCCCGATCGTCGACGAGAAGTTTGTTCGATTTTGTAGATAGATGGAGTTGTATGATTTTTATAGCGGAAGTTGAGAAAATGGGTTCTAAAGATGGTTTGGATAGATGTTTAATAGGCTCGGTGAAATAAAGAAATATTGTTTATAATTTAATAGTAAAAATGGAATGGAAAAATAGAGCTCAAGCGAAGAACGATTCAATACTATATGAAGTATTGCCCCGGGACTTATATTGCTCAAGGTGGATTAAATGGATTGTCGAAGATGGACCTTGACCCGTTACCTATAGAGAGGTAGGAACCAAAGGTATAAAAAGGTGGATGAACGCCACACCAGGATGGTGATAAGTTCAAAAAGTCGGGTTGACGCCACTAGCGAGCTAGATAAGTCAGACGAGACTCAAACGAAATCGGATTGGAGGTAACCTCACAATAAGTTTAATAATCAGAAATGTCTAACCTTTTTACAAAGAGAAATGAACTATTTATAGAGTTCAGATGATAGCTGAAGTCATACTAAACAAGCTTAAAGACTAAGTAATTCGGCTTTAAATGTGTAAAACTAAACTAGAAATGTATCCATTAAAAGTGATGTCCAAATTTGGCTGTATGGATGTTCAATGGCCAACTTCATGAGTAAGGAAATGTACTTGAGGGCTGATGAATGCATGGGATGCCAATAGCTTTGTCTAGATTTGGCCAAGGTGTGAATGGACACTTCAAAAGATGTCTTTTGGCCGAATAGGTGCATAGGAAATTCAATGGTCAGCAACCGATGCATGTAGGTGGATATTCATGCACTCTTCCATTCATTGTATTGAATCATTCATGCATCATCTTTAAGGCAACCATTCGTTGTAGGTAGTCATGCATGTACCCGAACATACATTGAACCAGAAATGTTCATGAATCCTCATTAATTGTGTTCCCACATGTGGATGTACCTACAAAAGATATAAACAAATTAGATTCAAGGTACATTCAGCTTAAATTAAATAATATCAAGACATATTTAACAAATTAAAATAAAGACATAAATAAAATATAATTAATAATAAATTCGGCTAGCTCAATGATAGTCAAAATTCTTGATGAGCTGAATTGAGCTAGAAAATTCGGTTATGAGTTGTAGTAAAAATAATTAAAATAAAACTATCACTCAATTATTCAAATAATAAAATTAACGAGCTGGAAAGAAGCTAAATTGAGCTCAAATAGGTGGAATTGAGCTCAAGTGAGCTGATTGAAGTCGAATTGAGCTAAGGGAGCTGGAATTGAGCTGAAATTAGCTTGCACTAAGGTGCATGGTTTCTTCAAGGAGTTGGATCGAGCTTCCCCATCTTCAACGAGCTGACTCTCCTTCCAAAACTTGAACAATAAAGCTAAAATAGCTTCATGAATTTTCTTGGACCTAACTCGAGTCATTGGTCCCTTTGGGAGCTCGAGGGAAACAAGATTCAAGCTTGGTGGTGCTTGGGACGTGGTCACATCATTTCCCCCTTCTTCAAAATGACTTGTCCTCAAGTCGAGCTGTTTGTTCTCTAGAAAATAATCCATCTTATGCAACTCTCCTTGAATGAATGGAACAATAATTCGTTCATAAGCCTTTGCAAAAGAACTCACAATATTCAGCATTAGAGATGGCAAATGAATCAATGAAAATAGACAACCATTAATCATCAAGAAATGATCAGAACAACTATGTGGATCATGCATGGTCATAACATCAGAATTCATACCTGATTCACCTTTAGGAGTGGAAAATTGAGAATCAATTTTACCTTTTTCAATCAAAGTGAACCTTTTCTCCTTGAGAAGGTATTGAAGTCGAAGCTCATTACACAATCCTTGAAAAACCTGAAACGAAGGGTAAACACAAAGGCAACTTGCACTTTTCGAAGTGTTGGGTTCATAATGCTGAAAGAGGGTAATGTCTCCATAGACGTTGAACTCAAAGGAACAGGCTAAAACACTATTCACATATTGAACATATGTAACGATACCAGGTTCAAAAACATGAGTTGATCTTACCTTTTCGAAATGAAAAATGAATTTCATGTACAGCCACATAAAATGATCAAAGAACAATTTTAAATTGTAAACAGAGTCTTTAAATTTCAGAGGCCAAACATCAAACAGACATAAATTTGTGGCATAAAATTTAGGATGCTTGAGTTCCGCACATATCAACCTAAAATAATAAATTCCAGGTTTGAACACACGAGTTTGATTATTTACGCCAAAGTGTTTTAGTAAATCAAACATGTCAAACCAAAAGGGTTTTCGTGTCCATAGAAACAAACATTCAAATCTCTTTATATTCATCAAATCAAACTTGCATAAATTCATGGATTTGTCACATGACAATAATGGATGCACAAAATTATCATATTTGAAAAATTTAATCGCCTTTCGTGAAAAACCGTCATCACGCAAAATTAAATCTTTGGTTTGTTGATTGGAACAAAAATCAACCACATTCAGGGAGTAGCAATTAATCAGACCAAAATAAGGAGAGCGTTTAGAAATTAAGTCACTAAAAAGTATTTCAACAATTTTCAAACCTGGTGGTCGTGACTCGATCGTTAACATTTCCTCACCTCTCTTACCTTTGAACTCTTGGGGCACGTTTTCATCTTCAACCTTACCTATACTGACCATATGAAAATGTCTTTCATCGGAAAGGTAGTGAAGTTGAAAATTATCGTTTGATATCTCGGGCACCTGAAAAGAAGAAACAGAACAAGAACAAGTTTCATATGGATTAGTTGAAATGCTCCTCACTTTTTCTGGTTCGTTTATCTCTTTTTCTCTCGTTTCTTTTCTAATCTCAACTTCTTTTTTCTCTTTTCATTTCCTCTCTCATTTTCAATTTTATTTTCGACCTCACTCTCTTTTTGGATTTCTTTTTCTTTTTCAATCTTTTCTTCTTTTCTTTCGATTTCTCTTTCTCGCTTGCACTCTTGTTCAATCTCAATTTCTTTTTTGAATTCTTTCTCTTCATTTTCTTTTTCTCTCACTTTTTTGATTTTTTGTTCCTTTTCTTTCATTTCTTTTTTTCGTCTCTCGATTTCATTCCATATATGCTCATTTTCTCTCATCAACATTTCTTGTCTTTCTTTTCTTCTTATTTCTTTTTCTTTTGCCTCGCTCTTTCATTATAGGATGGAGATGTTGCAAATGAATCAGCACAAAATGACTCTCGTTGGGTATAATTAGAACGGCTTTCATACAAAAAATGATCACCTCTTCGAGATTGATTCTTGGCGGACGAATACCTTGGTGCATATGAAGGACTACTTGTGATTCCTCGTTCGTCACCTTGAAAAGCTTCAAACTCAAAACTTGCTTTGCTTCGTCTTGAGTTCCTCGTTGAATAGAAATCCCGATAAAAATCTCTTAGCGAGTAGTCTTTGGACGCGTATTGCCATGATGATCTCGACTCCGTTTCTCGACTTGGTGGATTTTGTTTCCGTTGGGACTTTTCCTCCACTCGGTTCAAACGTCTTTTTAATGGGCTTAGTTCTTCCTCCAAAATTCGGCCTATCTCGTTCACCAAGTATTGAAATTCATCAGTAGAGAATTCTTCTTGAGACATGATTTAATTACTAAAAAAAATGATTAAAACAAAACAAAAATTAAATACCTCACCACAAAAATCTCACATTTCACTCGCAAAGAAAATTGGATAGCACACCACTCGTGTTTACGCTCGTTTAATGGCTTTTGATCGCTCTAATGTACTCACCACTCGTGCCTTTTTCCACTCGTCTCACTCTCGTGAATTCATATTTTGTTTCAAGAAGACTTATTGTGGCTTAGAGGGTCAGCTTCAAATGGGTTACAAGGGATAACGTCAGGTGTAGGGTAGGCTAAACAAAGAAAAAAAAAATCAAAATATGTGTGGCATTTTTTTGGGGGGGTAGAAGGAATGGTAGAATGAATGGATGCTCGGAAGCAATAAGAAATAATAACAAAATAAAACTCATCAGACTTTTCACTTTTTTTTAATACTTCGAATTTTTTTTTCAATTTTTTTTTCAATTTTTTTCGATTTTTTTTTTGAATTTCCTCTTCTTTTTTTTTGATTTTTTTGTTCAATTACAATATGCTGAAATACAAAGGGAAGAGAAAAGAGAAAAAAAATTACAACCTGAATTTTTATTTATTTTTCTTTCATGTTACGAACCTACTCCGAGCTTGATACGAATGTCGACACTCCTCGTTTTAGTAGCTCTGATACCAGATGATGTGATCCGGCTCGGTTGATGGAGTCGAGTTCACTTAAGTTGCCCGATCGTCGACGAGAAGTTTGTTCGATTTTGTAGATAGATGGAGTTGTATGATTTTTATAGCGGAAGTTGAGAAAATGGGTTCTAAAGATGGTTTGGATAGATGTTTGATAGGCTCGGTGAAATAAAGAAATATTGTTTATAATTTAATAGTTAAAATGGAATGGAAAATAGAGCTCAAGCGAAGAACGATTCAATACTATATGAAGTATTGCCCCGGGACTTATATTGCTCAAGGTGGATTAAATGGATTGTCGAAGATGGACCTTGACCCGTTACCTATAGAGAGGTAGGAACCAAAGGTATAAAAAGGTGGATGAACGCCACACCAGGATGGTGATAAGTTCAAAAAGTCGGGTTGACGCCACTAGCGAGCTAGATAAGTCAGACGAGACTCAAACGAAATCGGATTGGAGGTAACCTCACAATAAGTTTAATAATCAGAAATGTCTAACCTTTTTACAAAGAGAAATGAACTATTTATAGAGTTCAGATGATAGCTGAAGTCATACTAAACAAGCTTAAAGACTAAGTAATTCGGCTTTAAATGTGTAAAACTAAACTAGAAATGTATCCATTAAAAGTGATGTCCAAATTTGGCTGTATGGATGTTCAATGGCCAACTTCATGAGTAAGGAAATGTACTTGAGGGCTGATGAATGCATGGGATTCCAATAGCTTTGTCTAGATTTGGCCAAGGTGTGAATGGACACTTCAAAAGATGTCTTTTGGCCGAATAGGTGCATAGGAAATTCAATGGTCAGCAACCGATGCATGTAGGTGGATATTCATGCACTCTTCCATTCATTGTATTGAATCATTCATGCATCATCTTTAAGGCAACCATTCGTTGTAGGTAGTCATGCATGTACCCGAACATACATTGAACCAGAAATGTTCATGAATCCTCATTAATTGTGTTCCCACATGTGGATGTACCTACAAAAGATATAAACAAATTAGATTCAAGGTACATTCAGCTTAAATCAAATAATATCAAGACATATTTAACAAATTAAAATAAAGACATAAATAAAATATAATTAATAATAAATTTGGCTAGCTCAATGATAGTCAAAATTCTTGATGAGCTGAATTGAGCTAGAAAATTCGGTTATGAGCTGTAGTAAAAATAATTAAAATAAAACTATCACTCAAATTATTCAAATAATAAAATTAACGAGCTGGAAAGAAGCTAAATTGAGCTCAAATAGGTGGAATTGAGCTCAAGTGAGCTGATTGAAGTCGAATTGAGCTAAGGGAGCTGGAATTGAGCTGAAATTAGCTTGCACTAAGGTGCATGGTTTCTTCAAGGAGTTGGATCAAGCTTCCCCATCTTCAACGAGTTGATTCTCCTTCCAAAACTTGAACAATAAAGCTAAAATAGCTTCATGAATTTGCTTGGACCTAACTTGAGTCATTGGTCCCTTTGGGAGCTCGAGGGAAACAAGATTCAAGCTTGGTGGTACTTGGGACGTGGTCACATCAGAAACCCCACAAGTCCCCTTTTTTAGATCCCTAGCTTCAATGTGTGCAAGTCACGAGACTTGAGACAAAACAAATCATATTTAGCTTTGATGTGTTATTTTCTTGAAACATAGGCCACTATATCTTGAGACTTGAATCATAATGTCTCGAGACTTTCTTGATAAGTTTTGAGACCTATACCCAAAAAATGCACAATTTGGTCATCTTTATTCTTAATATCTTGAGACATGTTCTTAATGTCTTGAAACTAAATGGTAACTTCACCTACAATGCAACTTTTCAAGCATGAACTTTACCTCCAAATAATACCTAACTTATACCAATTTCATGCTACACCAATGCACACACAATTAACATTCGAAAACACATTCAAACAAGCTAAAACATGCATCTAGCTACTAAATACTAACTATTCAATATTAGGACCATTATAAATTCAAAGTGCACCAAAACATACTAAGGGATCCAAAGTGACATTTAACCAACAAAATTAACCTAAGTAACTGATTTGAGCACGTGAGCATCCTTTGGACTGAATATTAAAATTCATCAGCAAGCCTTAAATGGGACAAATTTTATAGAGCCAATACCTAGTAGGCTACATGAAAGCTTAAGAGACCTTATACAAATACCCACTGGACAAGTTATAAGAGCTAGGGATAAAAGACTCGAGGAGGCCCTTATTGGGCTAGCCTAATAAGTTTGGACTGAGAGTGAAAAGTGATACGACCTCAGCCCGAGATGTTTCTACTGAATCCATTAAGCTGCCACAAGGGCCTATAACTAGGTCACGAGCTAAGAACTTTAAAGATTCATTGGCAAGCTATGTGGGTCGAGTTTGGGATGAACAAGAAGCCAAATCTATTCGTCATGAAAGGATTAACCCAATAGGCGTCACTTGCAATTTATTGCAAGTTGAACTGAAATTTTAATAAACTCATCTTTGTTTAATAAATGAGTTGCTGGATATTTATTCAACTCATCTTAGTTTAATTAATAAGTGTTTTTCTTTTGTTAAACTTTATTAAGTGTTGCTCTTAATTAATCTAGTTTCTAGAATTATTTATTGAGGCATGAGTTAAGTTTTTTTTTTGCTTCTTTAATTAACTAGTTGCTGGAATAATTAATGCATATGTTTAGTTCATTTACTTAAGTATTTATTCTTGATATGTTTAATTAGTGTTTAATATGCTTAATGAGTTCATTTTAATGTCTTTATTGCAGGAGTTTCTTTAGCTCACAACCGTTACATTTCAAGGCTGTTACAACTTAATTGAAGTGACTTTTCAAGTGCTATTTGAATACAAAAGAAGAAGGTGTTACAAAGAGGGTTTTAATACATCATTTAAGGAGTTTTAAAGAGCATTATATACCCTTTAAAATTCGACAGCAACCCTTTCTTCTACCAGCTGTTTTTGCTATTTCAAAAGAATAAATCAAGCATTGAAAACACCATTAAGGAGCTAGTGTCTATTTGGCTAGCCAAGGGACAATTCAAGAGTCATTTTTCAAGCATTCAAGGACATTCATTCAGCTGAATTGAAGTGAAATTCAATGATGGAGTTAATTGGTTCAAGAATGCCAAGAGACTTGAACTTTATTTCAGCTTTTAATTAGCACATTAAGATGAATGCTTGTGACTATTCGGCTACTCTCTTCTAGCACTATAAATAGGTGAAATCAGACTTTGTAATGGAACTTTTTGGAGATCTTTGAATGAAACTCTGTTCATTTGGTAAGAAATACTTTTCTCCGATTTTGTACAAAGACTTGTTGGCTTATCTACAAAGCTAGTGGTGTCAACCCGTTCTTTGTTTTATCCTGAACTTATCACTTTAGCAAGTGTGGCGTTCAAACCTTATACCGAGGTTCCTATCTTTCTAGATAGTGGGTTGAGGTTTTGAATGAATTTTCAACCTTTCTCAAATACTTATAAGTGTTGGGTCGACACTTACTAGTGTTGGTTCTTGCTTGTATTTTGAGCCGTTACTTTCCATAATTTTTTTACCATATCCGAGCACATCCAATTTAGCCATTTTATGAACTTTGTTGTTTAAAAACCATACTGAGCCTATTTCACCAATTTTACTAACTAACCATCCATCTGTTCCTAACTTCATCGTAAATGATCGGGCAACACAAATACGACTCAACTCATCACCAAGGCAGATCATATCATTTGGTATCAGAGCCAATTAAAACGTGAAGTACGGACTTACGAAGACAAGCCGAAATAGGTTCGTGAAGTGAAAAAATTCTAAAAAAATAAATTTCAAGTTGTATTCGCAAGTTTTCCATTGTATTTTGAAGTATTGAAAAAAAACGAAAATTCTAAAAAAAAAGTGTTGGAAATTTTATTTTTAGTAATCATCTTTTCTATTCCAGGTCCTCAAGGATTGATTTTCTACCCCCATTTCTTCTACCCCAACACCACACCTAACCCGATTTTATTTTTTTGTTCAGCATACCCTATACCTCTTCATTATTTTCTTTGTTTCCCAAATTTGTGACCGACCCCTAAGCCTACGATTAAGCCTTGGTAAGTCTGCTTACAAAGTCACGAGAAAAGAAGAAGTGGAAAAAGGCACGAGAGCGTGAGCACAATAGAGAGGAGGTAAAAGCCAACATACGAGTGCAAACACGAGTGTGAGTGTTATCAACTACTTTCTTTCTGAGTGAACATAAGGTTTGTTGTCAGGTTTCAATTATTATCTTTCTTCAGTTTTGATTTGTTTTAATTTGTTTTTTATGTCACAAAATTTTGATCGAAATATAGATGAGCGACAAGAACGACAACCCGTTCGAAATGTTCCAGATCTTAATCTTCAAGCCATGCTACGAGAGGTGGAGTGAATCTTTGACCTAAAGCTCAAACCTATACAAGATAGGTTGGACTTAGTTGAAGAGAGAGCACGTCAGAGATGGACACCTCAAAGTCCCCTTAGAAATCGTGGCCGACAGTAATTTAACGAAGATGATCTGTTTGATCCTTGTGAGGCTGAAAGTAACCAAGGGTCCAATGTGAGTGTTCAACGAAGGGAACATCAGAATCGTAGCCAAAGAGATCGAAAATGAGAAGATAGTGATCACAAGAATATAAAGCTGGCAATACCTCCCTTCTAAGGTAAATCCACCCCAAGACATACCTAGAGTGGGAGAAAAAGATTGAATTAGTATTTGATTACCATAACTATTCTGAGAATAAGAAGGTCAAACTAGCCGCAATCGAGTTTTCTGATTACGTGATGATCTGGTGGGATTAATTCACCACTAGTCGAAGACGCAACGGAGAAAGGCCTATTACTACTTGGGTTGAGATGAAAGCGGCAATGCGACGGTGATTCATTCCTTCGTTTTATCATTAGAAACTTTATCAGAAACTCTAAAATCTTACTCAAAGAGCTAAGAGTGTAGAAGATTATTACAAGGAGATGGAGGTGGCGATGATTCGTGCAGATGTGCAAGAAGACCATGAGGCAACGATGGCTCGTTTTCTAGCTGGTCTCAATTGTGATATTGCTAATGTCATCGAACTTCAACATTACATTGAGGTGACGGACATGGTACACATGGCCATCAAAGTGGAAAAATAAATAAAGCGAAAAGGTGCTACCCGAGGCTATTCCACTACAAATCCTTCAAGATGGGGACAAGGCGTTAGCAAAAGTTTTCCATCAAACTGAGCGAAAGAGTCACGGTGTTGCCCAAAACAAAGTCTTTGGCTAAATCAAGCAAAGGTAAAGCCATTGAGAGTTCGTCCAACCGTTCAAGAGGAATCAAATGCTTTAAATGTTTGGGAAGAGGATATATCGCGAGTCAATGTCCAAACCGGAACACTATGGTATTGCGTGCCGATGGTGAAATTGAAACAGAGGTTGAAGAGGAAGATGAGGCCGAATTAAATTTCAATGAAGAAGAGGAATTGGAACACCCTTTAGAAGAAGAGTTGCTTGTAGTCAAACGAAGTTTAAGCCTTCAAGGAGTGGAGAATGAGCAACAACAAGAGAATATTTTCCATTCGAGATGCCAAATCTAAGGAAAAATTTGTAGTATTATGATAGATAGTGGAAGTTGCATGAATGTGGCAAATACTTTCATGGTAGAGAAGTTACGACTGCCGACCACCAAACATCCGAGCCTGTACAAGCTTCAATGGCTCAACGATGGTGGTGAGCTTAAAGTCATGAAACAAGTCCTTGTTTCTTTCAGAATTGGAAAGTATTCTGATGAAGTTTTATGTGATGTGGTGCCAATGCATGCGGGCTATTTGCTGCTAGGATGACTATGGCAGCTCAACCGGAGAGTGGTTCATGATGGCTATACCAATAGGTATACCTTCAAGCATGGTGGCAAGAATGTGACACTTACACCATTAGCCCCGAAGCAAGTATACGAGGACCAACTCAAACTCAAAACTTCTATAGGACAAATGCAAGAAAAAGAAAAAAAGAGTGCAAGTGGAAAAGAAAAGAAAAATGAGAGAGCTAGAGGTAAAATTTTAAAAGAACATGAAAAGGAAGCAAGAGAAGAAAAAAATAGAGAAAAAAATGAGAAAATAAGTGTGTTTGTAAGAGCGAGTGATGTTCGGAGAGCATTAACTTTGAGGCAACCTGTATTTGTACTCATGTACAAAGAAATTTTGTTAAACACTAATGAGTTACCCGAAGATCTACCTTCTTCTATGTTGTCTCTTTTACAGGAATTCGAGGATGTTTTCCTGGATGAAATGCCTAGTGGATTGCCTCCTATTCGAGGCATCGAGCACCAAATTGACCTAGTGCCTAGAGCCGCACTTCCTAATCAGCCTGCTTATCGAAGCAACTTAGAAGAAACCAAGGAGTTGCAAAATTAAGTTGCTGAACTTATGGATAAGGGTTACATCTGAGAAAGTCTCAATCCTTGCGCGGTGCCGGTTCTACTTGTGCCTAAAAAGGATAGTTCATGGCGAATGTGTGTTGATTTTCGTGCTATCAACAAAATCATCGTCAAATATAGACATCCTATTCCTCGACTCGATGATATGCTCGACGAATGGAGTGGTGCCAAAATATTCACGAAAATTGATCTTAGGAGTGGCTACCATCAAATCCGTATACGAGAAGGTGATGAATGGAAGATTGCCTTCAAGACCAAACATGGTTTGTACGAATGGTTGGTAATGCCATTTGCTCTTACAAGTGCTCCTAGTACTTTTATGCGATTAATGAACCATGTGTTACGTGCTTATATTGGAAAATTTTGTGTAGTATATTTTGATGATATCTTGATATACAGCAAGTCATTGGAAGAACACGTTCAACATTTGCGAGCGGTGTTAGAAACGTTGCGACAAGAGGTACTCTATGCAAATTTTAAAAAATGTTCATTTTACACTAACAAAATTGTGTTCTTAGGTTTTGTAGTGAGTTCCGAAGGATTGGAAGTTGATTAAGAGAAAGTTCGAGCGATTAAAGAATGACCTCGCCCAACTAGCATTAGCCAAGTCCGAAGCTTTCTTGGGCTAGCTAGTTTCTATCGACGTTTCGTACCTAATTTTAGTACAATTGTTGCACCATTGATAAGTGTTATTAAGAAACATTCAACATTTTATTAGACAGATGAGCTAGAAAATTCATTTAATAAAATTAAACAATGTCTTGTCCAAACACTTTTATTAGCACTTCCTAATTTTACTAAAACCTTTGAAATTGAATGTGATGCTTCAGATGTAGGAATCTTGGCCGTGCTAACCCAAAATGGAAAATCAGTGGCATATTTTAGTGAGAAGATAAGTGGGGCTATTCTCAATTATCCCCGTGTATGATAAGGAAATGTATGCCTTAATTCGATCCCTTGAGACGTGGCAACATTACTTGTGGTCAAAAGAGTTTGTGATTCACTCCGACCACGAAGCTTTAAAGTATATCAAGGGTCAACATAAGCTAAACAAGTGCCATGCAAAGTGGATTGAATATCTTGAATCCTTTCCATATGTCATCAAGTATAAGAAAGGTAAAGAAAATATAGTTGCTGATGCCCTATCAAGGAGGTACACTTTATTGTCTTACCTTGATTCTAAGCTACTTGGGTTTTCTTATTTGAAAGAATTGTATGTTGCTGATGATGACTTTGGTAATATCTTTGCTGCCTGTGAGAATGGATCTTTTGAGAAGTTTTATAGGTACGAGGGATTCTTTTTTAAGGAAGGCAAGTTATGCATACCATAAGGCTCGATCCGAGAATTGCTTACGCAAGAGGCGCATAGTGGAGGTCTCATGGGGTACTTTGGTATAAGTAAGACACTATCAACTTTACAAGAACATTTTTATTGGCCGAGAATGCGAAGAGATGTTGCACGTGTTTGTGAGCGTTGTGTGACATGCAAACGAGCCAAGTCCAAAATTCAACCACATGGTTTGTATATGTCACTGCCCATACCTGAATTCCCTTGGATGGATGTATCCATGGAATTTGTCCTTGGGTTACCAAGAACAAAAACGGGAAAGGCCTCTATATATGTAGTAGTTGATAGATTTTTGAAAATGTCCCACTTTATTGCATGTACCAAGACTGATGACACTGTTCATGTAGCTAATCTCTTCTTTAGGGAAGTTGTTCATTTACATGGAATCCCAAGAATGATTGTATTCGATCGTGATGCAAAGTTTTTGAGCCATTTTTAGAGATCATTAAGGGGAAAGCTTGGAACGAAGCTGTTATTTTCGAGTACTTGTTATCCACAAACGGATGGACAAACGGAGGTGGTAAATCAAGTATTGACTACTTTATTGCGTGCCATCGTCTGTAAAAATTTAAATCTGTGGGAAGAATGTTTACCTCACATTGAATTTGCTTACAATCATTCTATCCACTCTGCCACTAAATTTTCTCCTTTTGAAGTAGTTTATGGCTTTAATCCATTAACTCACCTTGATTTATTGTCATTGCCTGATGATCAATTTGTACATGCAGATGCCAAGAAAAAGGCCGACTACGTCAAAGAGCTCCATCAAAAAGTGCGAGCTAACATTGAAGCCCGAACCGAAAGCTATGTTCAAAGAGTGAACAAAGGAAGAAAACGAGTTATTTTTAAACCAGGTGATTGGGTCTGGGTTCATATGAGGAAAGAATGATTTCCAGCCCAACGACAATCTAAGCTATTACCATGAGGAGATGGTCCATCCCAAGTTATTGAACAGATCAATGAAAATTCATATCGACTTGACTTACCGGGTGAATATAACATTAGTGCAAGTTTTAATGTTGCTGATTTGTCTCCTTTTGATACAGGTTCTGACTTGAGGACAAGTCGCCTTCAAGAGGGGGAATGATACGACCTCAGCCCGGGATGTTTCTACTGAATCCATTAAGTTCCCACAAGGGCCTATAACTAGGTCACGAGCTAAGAAATTTAAAGATGCATTGGCAAGCTATGTGGATCGAGTTTGGGATGAATAAGAAGCCGGATCTATTCGTCATGAAAGGATTAACCCAATAGGCGTCACTTGCAATTTATTGCAAGTTGAACTGAAATTTTAATAAACTCATCTTTAGTTTAATAAATGAGTTGCTGGATATTTATTCAACTCATCTTAGTTTAATTAATAAGTGTTTTTATTTTGTTGAACTTTATTAAGTGTTGCTCTTAATTAATCTAGTTTCTAGAATTATTTATTGAGGCATGAGTTAAGTTTATTTATTCTTGCTTCTTTAATTAACTAGTTGCTGGAATAATTAATGCATATGTTTAGTTCATTTACTTAAGTATTTATTCTTGATATGTTTAATTAGTGTTTAATATGCTTAATGAGTTCATTTTAATGTCTTTATTGCAGGAGTTTCTTCAGCTCACAACCGTTACATTTCAAGGCTGTTACAACTTACTTGAAGTGACTCTTCAAGTGCTATTTGAATACAAAAGAAGAAACTGTTACAAAGGGGGTTTTATACATCATTTTAGGAGTTTTAAAGAGCATTATATACCCTTTAAAATTTGACAGCAACCCTTTCTTCTACTAGCTGTTTTTGCTATTTCAAAAGAATAAATCAAGCATTGAAAACACCATTATGGAGCTGGTGTCTATTTGGCTAGCCAAAGGACAATTCAAGAGTCATATTTCAAGCATTCAAGGACTTTCATTCAGCTGAATTGAAGTGAAATTCAATGATGGAGTTAATTGGTTCAAGAATGCCAAGAAACTTGAACTTTATTTTAGCTTTTAATTAGCACATTAAGATGAATGCTTGTGACTATTTGGCTACTCTATTCTAGCACTATAAATAGGTGAAATCAGACTTTGTAATGGAACTTTTTGGGGATCTTTGAATCAAAACTCTATTCATTTGGTGAGAAATATTTTTCTCTAATTTTGTACACAGACTTGTTGGCTTACCTACAAAGCTAGTGGCGTCAAACCATTCGTTGTTTTATCCTGAACTTATCACTTTAGCAAGTGTGGCGTTCAAACCCTATATCGAGGTTCCTATCTTTTTAGATAGTGGGTCGAGGTTTTGAATAAATTTTCAACCTTTCTCAAATACTTATAAGTGTTGGTTTGACACTTACTAGTGTTGGTTCTTGCTTGTATTTTGAGCCGTTACTTTCCATCATTTTTTACCATATCCGAACACATCCAATTTATCCATTTATGAACTTTGTTGTTTAAAAACCATATTGATCCTATTTCACCAATTTTACTAACTAACCATCCATCTATTCCAAACTTCATTGTAAACGATCGGGCAACACAAATACGACTCGACTCATCATTGAGGCAGATCGTATCAAAAAGTTCCTCCCAATTTTGGTTCTATCAAGGACTAAAGTCACTGCAACATCCGAGAAGTACATCCCCATTGCTGGCCACACATGGAACATGCATGCATGGTCGAATCGTCATCTACAATTACATTGTATGAATGTTCAAATGAAATACACATGGTACATTGAATAAACGACAAGGAGGGGAACATGTACATTCATGAAAGACTTTCCATCAACCCAAAATATGGCATAGACTACTAATGGAGGATGGATGTGACTCTTCGACAATTAATTGAATACTAGCTAGATTTATGTATTGGTTTGGTTCACGTAACCTACTAATGGCTGAATTGCCCATTCCCATTCTCGTGGGATTTGATCCAAGTATAAACATTAGGCCTTATGATGCGAACTCGCTTACAAGATGTAATTGAGTCATTTGATTGCTCGATCGAAAATTAAGTAGTTCTCGTTTTAGTTTAACAAAAGGGTAAATTTAAGAAGATAGTTTAAATAGGCAGCAAATAAAATAAAGATAGTTTGATGGAAAAAGGTGGATAAAAGAGAACTTAAAACAAGAAAGAACCCTTAATAGCAATTAAGGACCCAAATCTTATAAGTTTTAAGATGAAAAATCTGAATAGCTAGATAGGACCGTGACCCACTATCTAGCAAGATTGAACGCCACACTCGGAAGAGTGATAAGTTCATGAAAGAAACAAGGCTGATGCCATTAGCTTAGCTAGATAAGTCATGTTGAATCTCAAAGAAAATCGAGAGTGAATAACTCACAAATTTATATTTTATATGTCAAAAGTTGTATCCAAAGTTTACAAAAGAAAACTTATTTTTAGGTTGAATTATGTCCAGCCAAATAGACAAACAATAAAGGCAAATAATTAAGCTAAGTTAAATGTCAAGCTAAAAACAATGTACTTGGTGAAATGGAAGTGTTGATCGGTCTTGATTCATGGCTTGATAGATGAGCTGAATGTAGCTTGATTCGCTGAATAGATTTGATGTTTGTAGGTGCACCAAATGGAAGTTTACTAATGAATGAACTTGTGGGTAGCTGAATGGTCTTGAAGTGTGAACATTTAGTTTTGTAGGTGTGAACAACAAGAATCGAATGAACACTTGAAAATGTAGCTGACCAGCTCATAATCTTTGGCAAGAGTTCATGAATAATTTGGTTGAGGAAATGCACCAAGCAACCCAAGGTACGTGCACAATCGGGTGCATGAATCCTTAATTAATTAGCTACAATGCATCAACTTGATACATGTATGTTTAGCTGAAGGAATAGTGCTCTTCGTATATGCATAGACGAATACATCCTTCCACATTAACTAGCTTCGATAGACCTAGAAGATACATGTATGTTCAGCTAATGATCAGCTCCCAACGTTCATGCATATTCAGGTTCATGTGCTATATTGAATGAGCTTCATTAAATTGACATTATGCATGAATTTGTCCAGCCGAATACTTTAAAATCCTGCTAAGACAAAGTAAACATTTGATTAAAGCAATCATCGAGACAAATTAATCACACAAATAATTATGTAAAGGACTTAGACACAATTAAGAATTTAACTTACTAACTAATTAAATCTGTCCTAAAACTAAACATAATTAATAAACAAACAAAGACATGAATTAAATATGTAACATGCTTAGGACACATTTAAAGCCGAATAACATTGACATAATTAATAGTTTTTAGTCATAAAAAATCATCAGGCATTTAATTAAAGCTGTAGAAAAACTAGAACTTAATTATGCAAACTAATAGTTAAAATGTCTAAATCTTAGTAGCTGGGCTAGCTAGCTAAATCAAATTCAGCCTTAATTAAATTGAAGATATCCCTTGTTGAATCGTCCAACACTTCATTTTGCACTTAGGACCCTCGAGTTTGGGCCAATTCTGATGCCATCGAATTGTATCGTAACATGATACAGCCGAGATCGCATCGCTTTAGGCTTATGTAAAAGGCTAATACATTAAGAGTTATCTCTTTGGTTCTTTTGAGAACTTTATCTGAACTTATCAAGAAATATTTCTTATAGTGTTTACCCCCTCCAGTATTATCACTCACTTTCTACCTATCTTGAGTGTGGGAACTACCTTATACCTTCGATTATTATCTTTCTAGATAATGGGTCGAGGTCCTTCTTATACCATTGGTTTGTAACTTGTTATAGAGATTAGGTCAAGTTTCGTATACCTTTGGTTTGTTTCTTGATATAGTTATTGGGTCAATGTCCTTTTTATTTATTTATTTTTAACTTGTTTTAGATGATCGTGCAACAAATGGTGCTCCAATAATTCGAGTTGGGGTTTCGTTGTTCTTTTTTAGGTTCAACACGATTAGAGGATCACATCATTTGATATCAAAGCTTTGGAGTTTAGCTTAGGTTTTATCGATCTTTACTTTTCATTGTTAAAAGAAAAGAAGAAGAATTCGAAGTTAAGAAAAACGGTTCAATTATATATATAAATCAAAGTTGAAAAGTCTCGATTGACATATTCTTTTGATTTGCTAAATTTTTTCATCTCCAACTGTGTTATCTCATCTTGAAATCTTCTTTACTCCTTAGTTCCTTTCAAAATTGTTTGCGAAACCATTCCTTTTGCTACAAGAGAAAATCTTGTTTGGGTTCAAACAAAGTTTGATAAAGAACTACAAGAGAAAACCACAAGAGGTAAAGGCAAGTGTGAGTGAGAACAAAGAAAATGTATAAGCCTAAGTTGAGTGAAACACGAGAGTGAGTGTTTTCGTCAAAATTGAGAGAAACACGTGAGGGAGTGAAGTGAGGTAAACTAATTTGTTTTCTTTGTAAAAAAAGAAATCATGTCATGAGACCTTTTTATTATGAGGAAAGCCCTAAGTGTGCAAGCCAAAGATGAAGACCTTCAACAAGAAAACCTATTCTATACACGATGTCACATTAACAACTAGGTTTGCAGCTTGATCATTGATGGGGGAAGCTATACCAACATAGCGAGCACTACCATGGTGGAGAAATTGAACTTGCATATGTTGAAACATCATCAACCATACAAGCTTCAATGGTTGAACGATTATGGAGAAGTTAAGGTCACCAAGCAAGTAGTGGTTACATTCTCTATTGGAAAATACATAGATGAGATTCTATGCAACATGGTGCCCATGCAAGCCAGACACATCCTCTTGGGAAGGCCATGACAATTTTATTGATGTGCCATTTATGATGGTCATTCCACCCGCTATTCTTCCAAATTCCATAAGAAGACCATCATTCTGGTGTCTTTAACTCCAAAGCAAATATTTGGAGATCAAACAAGGTTAAAGAAAGAGAGTGAGAATGAAAAAAATAATAGAGTTTGAGAGAAAAGAAAAAGAAAGAGAAAAGAAAGGAAAAGGAAAAAGAAAATGAAAATGAAAATGAAAATGAGAAGAAAAATATTGTTGAAATAAAAGAAAAGAGAGGGAAAAATTGAACTTCTTTGCAAATGGGAGAGAGATCAAAAGAGCCTTGGTGATACGAGTCACAAAGGCCTTAGATGCGTACACGAAAGAAAGAGAAAATCAAGATTCACTTTCTTGTTTTCAAGAAAATCAAGAAACCGAATCTTGGCCCAATTTTTCTGTTCGGAGCGATTTCAAGAATCAAGAAAATCAAAATTTCAAATCTTGAAAATCTTGGTCCAAGAAATCGAATCTTGTAGCCAAAGCGCATTGGATCTCCGTTACGAGCATCAATGAGCCAATTTCGGTAGGAGATGGACTACAAGCCCCAGTTCTTGAGGGCAAGGCCCAATAAGAGGATTCCAAGCCCAACCAAGAAGTCAAACCATACTTAGTTGAAAATCAGGCCAAATTGTTAAAGTGACCCAATCTGTAAAAATTTTAATTGTTTAATTTAATTTTTAGACTTTAGGAGTATTATATGTAAAAATTCGGTCCAAGCAGCCCATTAGAATGCCTTGGCCGAATTTCCCTCTTAAATTTGTTAATTAGTTTTTTTTTAAGTTTTCCTAATGAGATTAGGAAATAGTTATAAGGCCTATTTATAGGCATGGCTGGCCACCATTGTTAGATACATTACAATTACATTGAAAATTTCAGATTTGCTTTGAGTGAAAATTCTCTTTGAGTTCTTCAAGAATTTTCTCTTGATTTTTTGTTAGAAGTATTTTTAACAATCTTTTTGATTGTGGGAGCCATCTTCAGCCTTCTTCTTGCCATTGTTCTTCATTGGAGGGGAGATTAGAGCCGTTTGAAGGGAGTTTTGAAATCTTTATCGATTTCAAGGCTTCTTAGGACTTTTCTTTATTCTTTTGTTGTTCATTCTTCTTTATTAAATTCTGCTTGTGCCGTTTTGTTGAATAATTTGGGATTAATTGTTCTTGTTTCGTTTCAGCCATTCCAAACTTCAGGATCTGATTTGGCACTTCCTTGGACATAAAGAAACGTTTTTGATTCACAAAAATCCCCCTTTTCTTAGCGTCCAATCCCTGGAACTAGTGTCCATTGATTTCGCAATCTGTTTTTAATGTAGTTGCTGTTTTGTGTTCTTTGATAGTTTTGGCTGATTGGAATTTAATCTTGGGGCTTAAATTCATGTTCTTGGCTTCCAAGAGCATCTATTCATAAGTGTTTTGATTCTTGGCCGTTCTTTATGGATTTGGGGACTTTTAGTTTCCAGATCTAATTGATTCTAATTAAGTTTTGCTGTTTCATTTAAGATCCAAACGTTTAGAGTTTTTCGTAGGAGTTTCCCGTAACTTGGCAACTCGATCTTGGTCCACGCGCAACCCTCTGTCATTTGGTATCAGATTTTGGGCGTTTTGGGTGTTCTTGGTTGATTTCTAAACTGATCTCTTTTTTTAAACAACAAACAACAGTTTTACCCAGAAAATTTTTTGGAAAAAAATTCATTCGAGTGGGTAAACATTTTCCGATTGATTTTATATTTTACGTACATATTTTTGGCATTGTCATTGAATATTAAAAAATATTTCCCACAAAAGAAGTCAGTCGAAAAAGTCAAAAAAATTGAAAAAGACAAAATCCAATAAAAATTTAAAAAAAGATTTAGCGGGTTGAGTTTGGTGCCCAAACTTTCCAGATCAAAAATTCAATATTTAAGGACATTCCAGTTTTAATTTTGTGATTTTTAGAGATCGGGAACACCTCAAACTAAGTTGTCAAGTTACTCCGTAGTTTTTCAGGTTTTTGGATTTCAACAATTTTTATTGATTCTTAGCTGTAGGTTTTCATTAGTTTTTCCTTTATTCCCCCTTTACACTATCTAACACCTTCTTGTTTCTTGTGTTAGTAGGACTTTAAGGTGTGCACAATTCTTCCTAGGTGCGACACAAATCAATTGGTGTCTCGTCAGTTTTTGGCATCCTAGGGCAATTAGGATTCTTTGGTAGTTTTGGTTCATACACTTTCTAATTGGTTGATATAGACTCTACTAAAGAACTCACAAGACTGAATTCTAACTCATAAGAATTTTATTTTTCTTTTTGAGTGACTAACGGTGAGGTTTGCTAATTTTTCTTTTGAGTGTTGAGTATTTATTTTACAGGTATTTCAAAAAAAAAGAGAAAAAAAATAAGATGGTAGTCTGCCGCACCCTTAACATCCAAATGGGAGACGATTGTGATAACCAAAGGACCAATATTTTCCATTCTAGGTGTTTTATAAAAGGTAACTTATGTTCACTTATTATTGATAGTGGGAGTTGTTCGAATGTAGTTAGCAGCTATTTGGTGGATTCCTTAAAGTTACCTTGTATTGAGCACCCTAAGCCGTATCACCTTCAGTGGCTTAATGAATGCTCAGAAGTTAAAGTTACAAAACAGTCCTTGATCACTTTTAAGCTTGGGAATTACGAGGATGAGGTATGGTGTGATGTGGTCCCAATGCATGCGGCACACTTGCTCCTTGGACGGCCTTGGCAATTTGATCGTGATGTTACACACCAAGGCAAGCTTAATATATACTCTCTTGTGTTTAAAGGCCGAAAACTCACTCTTGCTCCTTTAAATCCCAGTGATGTATATAAAGATCAATTAAAAATGATGAAATTTTGTGAGGGGGTGAGGGAGAAAGGACAAATAAAAAAGACAGAGAGAAAAGAGGCTAGTAGTGAAAAAAGTCAAAATTTAAATGGCCCAAAGGTGAGTGAATCCGCAAGTGGTAAAAATAGAGTAAAAAAATTAATTGCAACAAAAAAAGATGTGCGGAGAGACCTATTCAATGAACAGCCTTGTATCCTTGTGAGGTTTAGGAAAAATTATTTATCTCTATCTAACATTAATGAAAATTTGCCTAGTGTGTTTCAATGTTTTTCGCAGGATTATGAGGATGTTTTTAGTGAGGCCCCTAAAGGTTTACCATATTTGCGTGGGATAGAACACTTCCATTGGCCACATATGAAAGATAACTTCCAACTTCAATACCTTTCCGATGAAAGACGCTTTCATACGATCAACATAGGCAAAGATGAAATCACACTACATGAGCCCGAAGGTAAGCAAGGTAAGGAAATTTTATCAACCGAGTCCCGTGCAGATTTGAAAATTATTGATAAAACTTTTGGTGACTTAATTCTTAAAAGATCCCTCATTTTGATCCGATTAATTGTTATTCTTCGATTGTGGTTGATAAAGTCATTAAGAAAGGAAGCGTGAGTTGTTATTCTCTTGATTTGCCTTGTGTAAAATCCGCGAATTTGTGCAAATTTGTTTTGGTGAATAAGGTAACGAAATTTGCCAAATTTGTTTTCAATTTATATCCGTGCCTTAAATAGTTTAGGTGGTTTTACATGAAGTTTGAGTTCTATTTGACAAAGGTTAACTCAACAACAGAGCTTCGACTACACTATGCCCCCGATGAGCGAAGGTTTGTATTAAATGGAAATGGTAAAATCGACCCTTCTTCTTCTGCTTATAAAGGTAAGATGCTTGAAACTTTTGAAACACTTTTGTACTCCTCGGATAGTGACAAAAATCGTGTTGATGATTTAATTTTTGTAAAACACTTAGATCGAAACGTGCTTGACTGTCCTATTTTATTTAGTGATGATCTATCTGTTTTGATGGTTGATAAAAAGATTCTTATTTTTGATAATGCATGTATGAGTGAATCTATAGACCGTCGATACTATATGGTATGATTGTGCAACTCTGTGAACCGTGTGAACCTTTTCAAATACCTACTTGTGATGATTACGTTTACCATTTGATTAATTACTCGCGATTTATTCATGGTTTGTGGAAACAATTTGAGATGATTGAATGCCTTAAAACATGTCCATCTTTGTTTCGAATATTTGACGAGGCATTGGCGAGTAAATTAGCTTGTTTGCATGGTAATCTGAATCTATCCATTCGCATGCGTTATACTTGTTTTGTTATGCTTATGTTTGGACTACAAGTTATACTTTCAATGTGGTTGACTTATCTCCATTTGATTTTTCAGATTTGAGGATGAATCTTTTTGAGGAAGGGAGAATGATACGAGTCACAAAGGCCTTAGATGCGTACACGAAAGAAAGAGAAAATCAAGATTCACTTTCTTGTATTCAAGAAAATCAAGAAATCGAATCTTGGCCCAATTTTGCTGTTTGGAGCGATTTCAAGAATCAAGAAAATCAAGATTTCAAATCTTGGAAATCTTGGTCCAAGAAACCGAATCTTGCAGCCAAAGCACATTGGATCTCCGTTACGAGCATCAACGAGCCAATTTCGGTAGGAGATGGACTACAAGCCCAAGTTCTTGAGGGCAAGGCCCAATAAGAGGATTTCAAGCCCAACCAAGAAGTCAAACCATACTTAGTTGAAAATCAGGCCAAATTGTTAAAGTGGCCCAATTTGTAAAAATTTTAATTGTTTAATTTAATTTTTAAACTTTAGGAGTATTATATGCAAAAATTCGGCCCAAGAAGTCCATTAGAATACCTTGGCCGAATTTATCTCTTAAATTTGTTAATTAGGTTTTTTTTTAGGTTTTCCTAATGAGATTAGGAAATAGTTATAAGGCCTATTTATAGGCATGGCCGGTCACCCTTGTTAGATACATTACAATTACATTGAAAATTTCAGATTTGCTTTGAGTGAAAATTCTCTTTGAGTTCTTCAAGAATTTTCTCTCGAGTTTTCGTTAGAAGTAGTTTTAACAATCTTTTTTATTGTGGGAGCCATCTTCATCCTTCTTCTTGCCATTGTTTTTCATTGGAGGGGAGATTAGAGCTGTTTGAAGGGAGTTGTGAAATCTTTATCGATTTCAAGGCTTCTTAGGACTTTTCTTTATTCTTTTGCTGTTCATTCTTCTTTATTAATTAATGCTTGTGCCGTTTTGTTGAATAATTTGGGATTAATTGTTCTTGTTTCGTTTTAGCCATTCCAAACTTCAAGATCTGATTCAGCACTTCCCTGGACATAAAGAAACGTTTTTGATTCACAAAAATCCCCCTTTTCTTACCGTCCAATCCCTAGAACTAGTGTCCATTGATTTCGCAATCTATTTTTAATTTAGTTGCTATTTTGTGTTCTTTGATAGTTTCAGCTGATTGGAAGTTAATATTGGGGCTTAAATTCGTGTTCTTAGCTTCCTATAACATCTATTCATAAGTGTTTTGATTCTTGGCTGTTCTTTGTTGATTTGGGGATTTTTAGTTTCTAGATCTAATTGATTCTAATTAAGTTTTTCTATTTCGTATCAGATCCAAACGTTCAGAGTTTTTCGTAGGAGTTTCCTGTGACTTGGCAACTCGATCTTGGTCCGCGCACAACCCTCTATCACTTGGTGGTAAATTGGCATTTGCTTTTACTTTTGTACAAGAAAACTTGTTTTAGTACTAACAAACTTAATGATTCAGTGCCTAGTTATGTTGTTTCTCTTTTACAGGATTTTGAAATGTCTTCCCAGATTAGGTGCCCAATAGGTTTCCAACACTTAGGGGAGAATGCCAAATTGATTTCATTCCTGGATCTACGATTCCAAATCGCCCTGCTTATAGTAGTAATCTAGAGGAAATGAAAGAATTACAAAGACAAATCGGAGAGCTCATGGAGAAAGGGTAAGTGTGTGAAAGCCTAAGTCCTTGTTTGGTTCCAGTGTTGCTTGTTCCAAAGAAGAATGGAACATGGAGAATGTGTGTGGATAGATGATCCATCAATAAAATCACTATAAAGTATAAACATCAAATTCCCAAATTAAATGACTTACTAGATGAGTTCCATGGTTCATGTGTTTTTACTAAGATTGATCTTTAAAAGCAAATATCACCAAATTCGGATGAGAGAAGGTGATGAGTGGAAAACTGTCTTCAAAACAAAACATGGTTTCTATGAATGATTAGTGATGTTGTTTGGTTTAACCAATACACTAAGTACCTTTATGAGATTGACGAACCATGTTTTACAAGCTTTTATTGGTAAGCTTTGTGTTGTATATTTTGATGACATTTTAATCTATAGCAAGAGTATAGATAAGCAACTAAAACTTGTTTTAAAGGTTTAAAGAAAGGAAAAACTATTTTCTAACTTCAAAAAGTGTACCTTATGTACGGATAAGCTTATATTTCTTGTTTTTGTAGTTACTCTAAAAGAATCGAGGTAGACAAAGAGAAGCTAAGGGCCATCTAAGATTGGTCGAGGCTTACAAGTGTAAGTAATGTTAGAAGTTTCCATGGTTTAGCTAGCTTCTACTGAAGGTTTGTGAAATATTTTAGTAGCTTAGCTGCACCTTTGACTGAGAATGTTAGAAAGAAAGTGGAGTTCAAATGGGGTGATGAACAAGAAAAGGCGTTTAATTTGGTTAAAGAAAAATTGACCAATGCTCCTTTATCATCTTTACCCGATTTTACTAAAACCTTTGAAATTGAGTGTGATGCCTCAAAAATAGGTATTGGAGTTTTTTTGATGCGAGAAGGATGTCCTATCGCTTATTTCAGCGAGAAATTGAGTGGAGCAACCTTAATGTAACAACTCGTTTTTAGTGAAATCAGAACAGTGGTTTTGGGACCACAAATTTGATGAGAAAATTTTTATTTTATTATTATTTTAATGTCTATGGGAGGTTAGTAGGGCCTTATAAAAATTTCGTTAAGAAATTTTAATGTTTGTATGTTTAATTAAGTGAAAAGGACTAAATTGTAAAAGGAGCAAAACTGGAGTTGTAGTATCTAAAGGTGTTAAATAGCTATGAAACTTAAATGTGAGTGACTTAAATGGTAATTAGACCATTCAAAATGTTATGGACTTTTATGGACATATTATTAAGTGATTTTAAGGTTTATAACCAAGGTTAATTTTGTAATTGGTAAAATTAACATAAAACAAAATGAAGAAAACAAAAGCTATCATTTTGAAGTCCATCCCTCCATCAAAAATACGTTAAGAAAATACCATTGAAGAGTGCTTTAAGGTTTGACTAGTTCATCCATTGCATGTGAGTAATTTTTGATCCTATTTTTAATGATTTTTATGTTTTTGAAGTCGTTGTAGCTTAATCTAACTACCCCGAGGGTCAATTTGTAAAATTGTTAAAGGTTTAGGGTTTTTCCATGAACTTTCCTACATGATTCTTGAAGTTTAATGAAAGATTATGAGTCATTGTTGATAAATAAACAAGTTTTGTAAAGGGATTTTTGATGAAATTGTTGTTTAGGGAATTATTTGTAAAAGTAGTAAATTTCCATGTTAAACTCATGAAATGGTGATTTGTATGAGTTGGTGAATGTCCCTAGTGGATTTGACTAACATGAAATGAGGATGAAATTGCTTAGATTTCAATTTATGAGTTTAAGGACTAAATTGCAAAAAGGTTAAATTTTGGCAAAATTGTAATTTTGTAAAAATGAAATATGGACTGAATTGAATAGTATAACTATTAAATGGGTTAAATTTTCCTATTTAGATCAAGATAGACCTTTTACGGATCTAGATCGAGGAAAAGCTAAAGCTTCAGATTAGTTGATCTCGTTTCTACTTCTTTTTCATCGTGGTAAGTTCGTAAGATTAAAGAATGTTTTAATGTTATATTGATCTATATGATAATATGATATTTTCCATGTAACTAATGATGTATATCCATTGATGTCACAATGATTATCGAGCCCCGTTTGAACTTTAGGAATGTGTAGGATACAAATGACATGTCATTGGGGTTTCCATGTTTCGGGCGCTGGTCTTGAATGTCTTACTGATGGCTGAGGTCCTACATTTTTTGTGGATAATCTACAGTTTGTGTGAGCAACATCGTGTAGCTTACATTCTGACCTACAGCTTGTGTAAGCAGACCCATTTCACAGCTCGTGTGAGCAACGATGTAAAGGAAAATGAAAGGTTATGGGCATGAAAAGGAAAGGAATGGTAAGTGTTCAAACGAACTATGTCATGAATCTATGAAAACAAATGAAAAGGAAATGTTCAAAGAAAGTATACCTATGTTAATGAAATGATGATTTCAAATGAAGTTGTTCATGTATAATGACTTACCTTATGTTAATTCAAGTGAATTATGAGTTGATGCACTAACATGAGTTGTTGATGATTCTTAGGCTTGTTCCAAGCTTATGGTTTGATTGTATCATGCTTAATTTTAATGTTATGCATTGAAATGGTAAGTTATGTTCATGTTTTACAAACTTACTAAGCATTATGTGCTTACGTAGTTTTGTTTCCCATGTTTTATAGATAATGAGAAGCTCGATCAGATTGGAAGTTCGACAGATATCTATCACACTATCCAGCGATTATATTGGTATTTTTTATGTTTTGGCCGAGCTTATAATGACATGTATAGGTGGACATGTGTTTGAATGTTAGCTGATAAGTTTGGCATGTATATGTTTTTTTGGTTGATGTACTTTTGGTACTTATGATGCCTTGTTGATATATGTTAATAAGGCTAAGTTATGATGCATGAATGATATGACTCAAATGGTAAGTTTTGTGAAGAGCGAATGGTTATGTTTGAGGTATGATTTAGTAAAAGTTAAGTGATGTTTGATGGTAGAAATGTGATCAAGTATATGCATGTTATGTATGTTTGCTTTTGAGGTGCTTTACATGGCATATTGGTTGGATGATTTTAAACCATTGAATTATTAATCTCATGTTGGTTTTAATCATGTTATAATGGCTTGATCATATGCGCTAAAATGCTTTTAGGTGGTTGCTCAAGTTGGTGTTGGATATGGCTTGATTTTGGTCAATTTCATGCCCACACGGCCTGAGACACGAGCATGTGACACACACACGGCTATGCGACATGCCCGTGTGTGACACATGGCTATGCAACATGCCCGTGTGTCCCCTATAGGTTTTAAGGTTTGCAAGTCAGGCTATTACACGACCTTGCACAAGGGCGTGTATGGCCATTTCAAGAGTTACATGGCCTGTCACACGGGTGTGTGGCTTGGCTGTGTGACCCAACTTCGAAAGTTACACAGGCACGAACACGGGCTGAGACACGACTGTGTATCCCTATTTCAATTGTTACACGGCTTGAGAAACAAGCGTGTGTCTCAGCCGTGTGACCCTTGCAGTTCAATTTTTCCAACTTTTTCTTAAATATTCCAAATGTTTCTAATTTAGTCCCGAATTGTTTCTAACATATTTCTAAAGCCTCGAAAGCTCGATTAAGGGATGATATGCATGTAAATGAATGATTTATGCTATGCCTATATTGATGCATGAGATGCATGTTTTAAAGTTATGTTTTTACGGTAATACTCTGTAACCCTATTTCGATGATGGATACGAGTTAAGGGTGTTACATTTAGTGGTATTAGAGCTACGATTTAGTTAGTTCTCGGGCTGAATGTAGCATGTACGAGTCTAAAAATACATGCCATTATATAACCTGTAGTGTAATAACTCCTGACTCGATTTGAACTATGTTTTCATATAGATATAATGTCATCCAACCGAGCTGAGTCCGATGAGGTTGAAAGTAACGCACAAGACTCCTTCATGGAGCAGTGTCTAGTGGTAGTAGGCCTGTATCTAAGGGCCGGGAAGGAGGCTAAAAATGTAACAACCAATTTTTCAGTGGTGTCGGAAATAGTGGTTTCAGGGCCACAAATTTGATAAGTAAGTTCATAAATATTATTATTTAACATTTACGAGTCAAATATGGTTTTAAAACGATTTTTGATATGCTAATTTATGTTATATAAATGATTAATTAAGTTCAAGTGTTAAGACCCTAAAGTCAAGTGGTTTTAGAAAATGAGGTATTCGGACCTTGTTTCTATAAACCGAGCTATAAATATTTTTATAAATATTTACGAATTGCTATTAAGGTTGTATTAAAATTTCCTTAAGAAATTTTAATGTTTCGATAGTTAATCAAGCAAAAAGGACTAGATCGTAAAAGTTGAAAATGTCAATCGCTATTAGTTTAAAGGTGTTAATTGATTAAAGAATTATAATTTGATGGCCTTAATGGGTAAATTACCCATTCTTAAGTTGGTGGGTGGTTAAAGATTTATTTTATTTTAATTTTATATGTGATTTATATGTTATAATAATATTATTAAAAGATAAAGATAAAATAAAGAAATAAAAGTTAATAAAATAAAGAAAACATAATAGTTTTCTTCCCCATTTGGTTTTTTTCATCACTGAACCACCATGGGGGAATTTGTAGTTCGGCTAACCATGTTTCTTTGCATGTAAGTCCCTAGGCTATCCGTTTTTAATAATTTTTCTATTTGTGAGATCGCTGCAACTAGGTCCAGTTTGCCCATAACTTTATTTTTGAAACTGTTAAAGATTTTGAATGATGCCATTGATGAATCTTTGTGATTTTAGATGTTAAATGATGAAATTGGGGTATTATTTGTGATTTAAAAGTATTTTTTAAATGATTTTTGATGAATTTGTCGATTAGGGACTAAATTGTTGAAATTGTAATAGTTGAAGGACTTGATGTGAAATTGTTGTAAAAATGGACTGAAATGGATGCTATCAATATTTGATTGGCATCGGTTTGCTATAAAAATGGTTAATTTGCATGTTGTTGGCTTAGGGACTAAATTGAATAAAAGTAAAATGTTAGGGGAAATTTTGTAAAAATGTCAAAAATGAGTAAATTGCATAAAATAAATTGCTTTACTATCTAAATTAATGAATTGAATGAAATTCTTAATTTAGATCAAGAACGAGTGGAAAATCGAGGAGAAGATAAAATTACCAAAAAACCCGTCTACTTAGTTATTTCTACAATTTAGCCAGGTACGTTTGTATGTATAGAATTGTACATACATATATATATAATGTTATTGCTGATTTATGAATATATATATGATGTTTAAAATGTGAGTTGGAAATCGAAACATTATAACTGAATATAAGGTGAGAAAGGATTTATTAGAAAACTATTGAATATTTATGGAATATGATATATGTGAGTTGTTACAACATGTGTATTGAGAAATATGAAAGTGATTAATGGAAGGTGACAATGCCTGTGTTGGCGCATTGACAATATGATTATATATTGATATCATATTATGTGTACGGAAATGATGAAGTGCCCTTGATTGATAAATATGTATAAAGGTAATGGGTTACATAAAATGCCAGGTTGAACTTAGTAATCTCTAGGATACGATTGGCATGCCAATAGGGTTAGTATGCGCGGTTGTACTCGATTTGCACTTCGGTGCCCTGTTTGCACATTTGTGCCCCTGTTATGCATCTATGATGCCTTTGGTGTGTAGTTACCCGAGTATCTGAGTCAAGTTACTAGTTTGTCGGGTTAAATGTGATTGGATTTTACAAAATTATTTTAATGTTAAAGGCTAATATATGTCAAGATATTAGTAAATGTTAAATGTTAAATATTCAATGAATTACTTGATCATATGTGAGTATCGTTATATTCATGATTATTCAGTTAAAGATATATGTTTATGTACATATATGAATGAGTTTGGATTGAATTATTATAGTACAGGAAGCATACAATGAATTATTTTCAATACTAAGCCTATAAGTGCTTCATAAATGTATAACATGTATGATTAATTTATTCATTTAGCTTTAATCTTGTTTAGTGAAAATAAGTGATTCCAAAATGATATGTTTATAGGAAAGTTTGAGATGAATGATGAATTATAGAATGATTATAGTTAATGTGAAAGAGTTATGTTTAAATGCACTAGTTGTGGTTGGCTGAGGTTTATGCTTATGTCTTGTGTGTTATGCAAATGAAACGGGTGAAAATAGATATTGAAATGATAAGTTCATAGATAAGATGAAATATGATGAAATAAAAAAGGATTGTTGAGTTAAAGGACTTACTTGTAAGGAAGGAATTTACTTATGATATATGTGAGTTTACTTCTGTCACGAATAAAAACACTAATTCGTGAATTGACAACGTACTTAAGCTTATGCTAAGCAAATGGAATGGTAAGTAAGTAAATGAGATGATTCATCATTTTAAGAAAAGGTTGATGATTAAGTAATTCAACTTATAAGACCTTATTATGTTATAAATGGAATGTAACACCCTAACCCGTATCTATCACCATAATAGGGTTATAGAGCATTACCAGAGTTTACTAATTAATTTTCAGACTTTTCTTTTCATCAAGCATTCATATTTATAACCAATCAAAATCAAAACATTAATGAGCTAACATTAAACAATTTCACTTGTACATGCCATTATAACCAGAATCAAATCAGCCAAAATTATCGATAGAACCAATGGATAATGTGATATATCTCCAACAAGCTTCCAACTTAATCGAGCTTCTGATAATCATTTCAATGCATCAAATAATTATACATATTACCAATAATAATTCAATTCCAATAATAAAACACATACACATATACATAATATTCATTACCAAATAGCATTCACTTCAATTAAAATTATACAGAATATAGTTCATACGAACTTACCAGGCTAAATTGCAAAAATACCAAAATTCAGGGACATTTTGGAAATTTTCTATTTTTCTCAAATTAATCTTGGTCTAAATTAATCTTTCATTCAATTTAATAATTTAAATAATAAAACAATTCATTTCATGCAATTTGGTCACTTTTTGACATTTTTACAAATTTACCCTTAAAGTTATACTTTTATTCAATTTAGTCCCTGAGCCTAAAATGTGCAAATTATCCATGCTAGCTGAATATTCATATATATATTTTCCTCCTCCTCCTCTCCATTCCACATCCTTAATTTATATAATATGCTTATAAGTAACATTATCTATGATTTTACTATTTACTTGTAAATTTATTCAAAACTATCCATTTGAGTCATATCCACTAAATTATTTTTATCTTGAGATACAGAACTAAAAATTAGGATCTGGTAATGTTTCCTGAAACTAGACTCACATATCTTCTTACCATAAAATTTTCAAAATTTTTGGTTTAGCCAATAAGTACTTTTTATTCTTTAAAGTCACCTATGTTCTGCTGTCTGACAGTTCCAACCCTTCTTCACTAAAACTTAATTATCTCCTTGTACAGAATTTAGATGATATCCTCATTTGTTTTTATTGAAAATAGAATCTTTAAATATTTTAAACATATAAATTATAACCCATAATTATTTTTGTACAATTTTTTATGATTTTCCAAAGTCAGAACAGGGGAACCCGAAATTATTCTGACATTGTCTCACAAAATCTATTATATCTCATGATTTAAAATTCCATTACTTACACCGTTTCTTCTATGAGAAACTAGACTCAGTAAGATTTAATTTAATATTTTTTCATCCTCTAATTTCATTTCCATAATTTATGGTGATTTTTCAAAGTTAACCTACTGCTGCTGTCCAAAACTGTTTTAATGCAAAATGTTAATTACTAAGTTTATAACTTCCTTATTCCCTTTCTCTATAATATTTCCCATCACTTTCACTTATTTCTGTTCAGTAATATATCGAGAACATAAGAATTTATATAAGAAAACTCTACTATAACATCTTTTCCATGCTATTTCAATAATATCAAACTTAAAAATATATTGAAATCTCAATGTTCTTACCTTGTCCTTTTGATTTCAACCTTTAACTTGATTTTCTCTCTCCTCCAGCTTCAATTTCTTGAACCCAACTTGATATTCTAACTCCCCATAGTCTCCTTGTTATATTTGTCTCTTGATGGCAATGGAAATTCTTTTGATTTCTAAGTGAAAATGGTGAATTTTTTTGTTGGAAGGACCAAATTGTAAAGAAAGCAAAACTTTCTTTCTTCTCTTCTCTTCTAATGTGAATTGCATGGAAAAGATGGTGGGTTGGTTCCTTTTCATCTTTCTTTCCACTTATATATACTAAATAATAAAATAATAAAATATCATTTAAAAATCAAATTAAAATATTAATAAACTAATATTTAATTAATTAATTAATCTAAAATATCTCCAACATCATCATTATCTTCTAGATTTCTCTCTCTTCTAAATGACCATTTTGCCCTTTATGATCTTTTAAAATTCCATCCTTGAGTCATTACTTAATTTGGTAAAATTACGATTTAGTCCCTCATAATTCTTCACCTATTCAATTTGGTCCTAATTCATCCATTTTCCTTAGTTTCTATATTATTCCAACCTTGAAATATTTGCACTATTGGTCCTTCAAAATTTTCTTATTTGCACTGTAACCCTCAAATTTTAAGTATTTACCCTTGGGCAACAAAACTTTTCTCACTTTTGCGATTTAATCCTTTCTTGGATTAATATGTCATAATTTACTTCTTAATGTTGACATAACTCAAAATTACCTTTTTTATCACTTTATTTCCTTATTTTACTATATCAGGAATATTATCTTACTTTCTTACTGTAGTAATTTTCGGGGTATTACATGGAAAGTATTCGGATGTTAATGAACCTATTGATTTGTGAGTTGATAGTTATATAGTTTGATAAATCTTGAGGCATTGGTATAAGTTTATTTATGACTTATAAAGTTCATATTTAAAATAGAATATTATGATTAAAGTTTATACGAGCTTACTAAGCATTCACTGCTTATGTGGTTATCTTTCTCTTACTTTACAGATTATCATAAGCTTGATCGGGTTGGAAGATAGTCGGAGGTCTATCACACTATCCAGTGATTGTATCTGATGTGATCCCTGTGACAGCCCAAAGTTGACCCTAGTCGGGAAGTGGTTTCGGGACCGCTAAACCGAGTCACTGAAATGTTTGAATGTGATACTTATTGTCTAGAATATGTAATTATGAATGTGTGAAAATTTCAAGCTTCAATTTGGTTGATTTCATGTGAATTTAGTCAATAGGA